>NW_027507790.1:26267939-26442939 GCF_037356315.1 Lithobates pipiens | reverse complement strand
CTCAGCAGTGGCGTCTCTAGGGTTGGTGTCACCTGGTGCGGTAAAACATCAGCATCACCCCCCCCCCCCCCCCCCAATAATTTTGATTAGATTTTGGAACTGACCTGCTGACACAGTGTCTTGCTAACTGGATGAGATCTGATGGCAGCAGGGAAGATGACATGGTGCTGTGACCTGCCAACAACAAGGATTGTTGCTACAAGGCCCTGTAGTCAGCAAGCAGAAGACAGTAGCTGAAAAGAGAAGCACTCGGCAGGGGTCAGCACATATGATGTAATTGGTTGCTAGGATGCTGGCGGTCCTAGCAATCAATGACAGCTCTCAGCAGAGATTGGAAGGCTGACGAACCAATGGACTATACAAATATATAGATATATAGATAGATAGATAGATAGATAGATAGATAGATAGATAGATAGATAGATAGATAGATAGATAGATAGATAGATAGATAGATATAGATATATAAATAAATAGTGGTTTAAGATTTTAGATCGGGAGGTGCAGGATAGTTAGGTCAGTGTGGTGGTAGTATATTATAATGGATATTGTACATGGGACACTTGGCATGTATGCTGCCGCTGGGATTGGTCCTCCTGCTGTTCCCTGTTCGCCATCCCGCATCAGTCTCAGCACCTGCCAATGCCTGCTGCACTGATGTTATTGATAGCTGTCAGCCTGCTCTGAGCCTGCCATTGATTCACTCAGCCAGAGTCTGTTCTGTGCCTAGATGGAGTCTGTCCTGTACTCAGCACTTACTTGCTGAAGGAGGCAGGCAGCGAGAAAAAGCAGAGTATATCACTCTGCCAGCAGCAGGGAGTGTGATCCAGGATTTTATGCAAGTGTGGCACTGGTTGTTGTGTAAGTCTGTCTGTGCTGGAAAAGGAAAAAAAAAAAGCCCTCTATCCTGAAGTCTGATATGATTTACCACCAGTGGGCCATGGAGGAACATTATTTGTTCACAGTATGTATGCCCATGTATACTACATTATGAAGATTAAAGCTGTTGGCTCCCCTGTTAAAGTGACGGGACCAGGCCCCATACAAGAAGCCCGATGGTACCCCCCATCAGCACCCCTGGCTGCAGACACCCCACTGGTCTGATGGGGGGTGTTTTTGCTGCTGGAAAGAGCTATATTATATATATATATATATATATATATATATATATATATATATATATATATATATATATATATCACTATTTATCAGTATATTTGAGGGGGTAATCAAAAATAGTGATTCATTATTGGTATTTTGGGCCAGGGCCAAAGCCAAAGCCTTTAAAACTAGCATGTAAAAATGGGCATTGATAGAGTTAAAAACCTTCACAGTGTTGAAAGATGGCAAGGCACATGTTTTTGGAATGTATCCTGATAGTTGGGTAATGTGTATATTAATTGTAGTTGACTTTTCAGGCATAAACTTTGTTTGATCATTATAAATAATATGTCCTAGACAATATGATAGTATTCAGCCTTGCAGCCAATATTTTTGTTAATATTTTGTAATCAAGATTCAATTCAAGTACAATGGTGACATCATACTTATTGGTAATATCCCATGTGTAAAAGCTTCCCAATAAACAAATTAAAGTGAAAAGTAATGATTTACAAATACCCTTTATAGATTTCCATTGGCATCTGATGCTTTACAAGCTGAAAAATTCAAGAGCACCTGTTTAATCTCATCTTCCATAATTTTTATTGTCTAATATTTGCATATGGACTTTGGACAATGGCGGGAACTCTGGTTTCCTCTAGTTACCCAAGTAAGATTACATATGATCTTGGATTTCAGCAGAGAGGTATACATTTGTCGATATAATTCACAGAATTTATTCTATACCATCAGCATTAGTGAGAATGTAACCATCTGCACACGAATTTTAAAGGTAAAAGGTTGTTGATGCACAGCAATATAGGCTAATCATTTTCTGGAGTTGTTGCCATACTCAAAACACTTCTGTTTAACTAAGAACGGTTTTGCTTCTCTGACAAATTGAAACACATAAAGGATCTGGGAATGAGTGTCTCCAAAGATCAATAAAGCCCAGCTCTATAATTATTTGTTGCAAAGTAGTAGGACAAAGTACAAAGTAAGGTTAGAACTGCTATGTCTGTTCAACACTGAGTTTAAAAACATGTTAAAATCCCTCACTGATACTATGCAGTATAAAGCATAAAAGAGAATATCCAATGAGGCATTTGCAGCAAAATGTAATCCCCACATTATTGTCAGCAAAAAATTGAACTCCATAATTAGCAGTGAAATTCAACCCTCACATGTCAGTGACAGTGGCATTTTTAACCCCACATTTTTATCAGTGGCAGTGAAATTGTTGCCCCCCAGCATGTAAAGGATCACATGCCCCTGCAGTGCTCACTCACTTCCCAGGCCATCATTTGTGTTGTTTTCTGATTTCCATGGGTGGTGTTAGGAAGAAACCTGAACACAACCAGGGCCTAATGCAGGCACATCCCTCTCCTGCTTCGTCTTTAAGGCACAGACAATTTTTGTTAGGTATATTTAATTTGCTGCTCTGGCCATTTGTAATAAGAAGGATGAATACCTACATGGTGAACAGCAAGGTAATTTGCTAGTGGGTGGCTCCTTGACATGGTATACTACACATGCTGGGGGCATGTGACTTGGAAACAACTGAAAGCTCCTTGCTCCCTTTCTGTGTTAGCTAGCCAGGCTACATGCTCAGATAAGGGTCTGGCCTGGGGTTTGGGGGATCTCATGCTTTTTCTGGGAGTTTTTTTTTTTTTTACAATTTTTTTACAATTCATTTACAATTCATACCAGAATCTCATCTAGGACAAGGTACTGACACACATGTTGAGGAGAATTCTGATCACTTTTTTCTTTTTACAAAGAGAATAAAGCAGCCAAGAAATGTAATTTAGCACTTTACAGGTGTGTCACTTTAGGTGCAGGTTTAAGGCATCCCCCAAGCATGTTAGTTAAAAAAAAAAGTTAATTTTGAATGCTTCCCTTAAGCCTTAAGCTGCTTCCCACTAAACAGAATATAAAACCTTTTTTTCTCGAAAGATACACGTGTCTAGATCCCTTTGCCCCTTGATTGACAATCCCTTGCTCAATAGCTCTGTAATTGGCTTTGTTTATAAACTGAAAAAAAGCTGACAAGGAATTGTAATTTAGGAGCAAATAGTATATTTTTTTCTTTATAATGTCACTTTTACTTCCTAGTACATCCTAGATGTGGACATTTCACAGGCAGGTTTAAGGCATCCAACAAGAATGTTATTTTAAGGAATTGCACATTTTTAAGATTTCACTTTAAGCATTATTAAAAGAACTGCTCCCCATCAAGCTACATTTTTTTGTATTGATACATGTTTTTTTTTCCGGCAATGCCCAGCTCTCCATGCCTTTTGTTTGGCAATCCCTTACCTACTAGCTTTGAAAATGAAGAGAACTCATTTTCAAGATTCAATGAACTTCACATTAAAGCCTGGTCTACACTATTAGCTTTTTTCCATTCCACCCAGTAGGTGGAATGAAAAAAAAACCCTGTCAGTTCTGGTCGCAGCCACTATAATAAGTATGCAAAGTTAGAATAGCAATCTCCCCACTGAGCTATTGTGTTCTGACAGGGGGACAGGCCCCCTGCCAGAATACTCTGATCAGTATTCTCTACCATTGGCTGAGAATGCTGATCAGGAGTCAGTTGCTGCTGGTTTTCCAGCATGCACGTCCGATAGAAGCCGGCTTTTGTCGGACAGACTGATATACACACAGCTGAATATCAAGTGTTTTTTTGGAACCGGAAATGTCTCCCGACATTTGGCTAGTGTGTACCCAGTTTAAAGTGGATGTAAACCTGATTCATGAAATTTATCTGCAATTTATCTATATCTATAGTGTTAACTTATCTCTCTCCAAAGCCCTACATCCTGTGTCTTTCTGCCTTTCTGCCTTCTGTATGCCTTTCCTCCAATCAGCTATCACACAGTGTATGCCCAGACTCCCTTCCCACTGCTGAAAGAGGAAGTAAAAATTCTAACATAAGGGGGCGTGGCTTGGACGGGAACCAGGATGGCTGCCTGAGACCTGAGCTCCCGCACGAAGAGGACAAATTTTGCCTCCTTGGGACACTCACCGACCCGCAACCTAATCCAAACTATGGGGAAATCTAACAGGAGCACCCCTGCTCCCCGCACGCTGAAAGAATCTGGTTCGCAGCTGAGCAAAAACATCCCGGAGCTATTCCGCTCCCAGCAGGCGCACAACCACGAGGCGTCACAGGCCTCCCAGACCCCGCAGGCCTCCTCACCGAGCTTGCGTAGCAGCCTCGCCGACCTGCCGATGGACGAGGATGAGGCCCCGGACCGTCCCTTCGGCTTGCTGGATCTGCAGAAGGACCTGCAGAAAGTGGCCATTGATATCAAGCACACGCTGGCCGCTGCAGTCATGGACCTGAAGGCGGATATCCATGGCATTACACATCGCATCGTGGAAGTGGAGCAGGCCTCACATACACATGCGGAAGCTATCAGGCAAGTGCAGAGGGCATATGATTCTCAACTTCCACACATGTTTGAACTCCATCGCCAGGTGGAAGACCTCGACAATAGGGGTCGCAGGCACAATGTTAGGGTGAGGGGGGTCCCTGAAAGCATAGACTCGTCTGCACTACCACAGGCCATATGCTCTATATTTAATGACTTACTGGGTCGCCCAGCAGATTCCCCTATAGAAATGGAGAGGTTACACCGAGCCCTGAGACCCCCTCCCCGTGAACCGGACCCCCCAAGAGATATTGTGTGCTGTATTGTAAATTTCCCCCTGAAAGAGGAAATCCTTCGGAAGGCGCGCGAAAGAGGCCGCATACTTTTTAATGGAGCGGACATTAAACTGTTCCAGGATCTTTCCCCAATAACATTGCAGAACAGACGTGCGCTGCGCCCCCTGCTGGAGGTCCTGCGCGCACGAAATATCCAATACAGATGGAAGTTCCCATTCTGTCTGTCGGCTTCTACCAGGGGTCGTACTGCTCTGCTCCGAACACCGGAAGATCTGCCTGTCTTCTGTGACCAGCTTGATATCCCCAGGGTAGACATTCCTGAGTGGTGCGCCTTCTACTTTCCATCGGAACCGTGGAAGCCGGTCTCGCATGGCCTGTCACCTAAATCCCACAGACAGCACTCGAGGCGTCGCAGATTGGATCCAACGTCACCGGCTGATCGTCCTTCACGTCGGGACTTGTCCGGGCGCAGTCCAGGACCAGCTGAGACTCCCAGACGTGACCAACAGAATGTTTAACTGCCTCTGCTTCAGGCCACACCGGGAGGGTCGTAAATACTGAACAATTTTTTTTGTTTTTTGTTCCCCTTTTCTTTCCCCCTTTTTTTTTCCCTTTTTTGCTTTTTCTTTCCTGTTTTTGTTTCTGACCCCTCCAGGAGCTTAGCCTTGCTGCTCGCTCCGGATCCTGCAGGACAACCTTTTGCATAGGAAGCTGACGGGTCCTTTCGTGGAATGTTCTTCTGCTCGCGATTACAGTGGACGCCTACTCCTGCGCCATGACCCCAGGTACTCATTTTCCTGAATCAGAAGGCTCTGCCTCCCCCACACCTTTTCCCCACAAGGAGCCAGGATTGCTTTTTACCCTCTCATCTCTTTTTCCTTGGACCCTAGGAGTACGACACGGGGGGAGGTGGTGGCATGGCGGTGGGGGAGTTACCCCTCCCCTCCTTCCCCCCCCCCCCTTTTTTTTTATTATAATTAATCTTTTCTTTATTTTTATCTGTTGTTGTTTTCTTTGGGGGACATACCCACATGCCCGACTAGGATAAGTCTATATCTTGCACATGTTGTATGACATATCTGTGTTGATGGTGCTGGGGGGGGGGGGGGGGGGGGCTGGACCCTAGCCGACCAGAAGCCTGGTAAAATTACCACAATCTCCATCTTTCTCTTCCCGCTGCCACCCGGATCCAGCGTCACCTGGCTTTACTGCCTTCCGACTGGTATTCAGCTACTATAGGCTTCCCGGCATGGGTCGAGTCCTTCCCCCCCGGTGGTATTAGAATCTCCCACAAGTATAACTCACTACTGAGCAGGAGATCTGCTAAGGCCCCTTTATAAGTGGGGGTTGGGGGACTGGGGATGGGTTGGGGTTTGGGAAAAACTCAGTCGCCGGTGGACATACCCCCCTGTGCAACGGCTTGTTCTATTTTGCTCAACAGCCCTCCCCTTATAACTTTTTTATTGGTTCTGCCCTCGTTGGATCTCTCCCAACCCTTTAGTGGGGTGGTCTCCTTCCCCTTCCCCATGCGCCTGTCCAGGCGTTCCCTAGAGCTCTACATTTGGGCCCCGGCGGGGTGGGATACGCCCCTGAGGGTCCAATCAGCTACTGAGTTCCCGGGCTCTGTAACTAGGCTAAGGGGTCTCAGTGCCCAGGTTTTAAAAGGGGATCACTAAGTTTGCACAGGAGAAGGCTACAACATTTGCCATATTGGGGGTCGTGACCTGGCCTGTTCTCCTTATGCTCCCCGGTGGGTTCCCAGTAGCGCCCGTAGCCTTTCATATAGTCTCTTCATGGGGGAAGCTGCGTGATGACGAATGGATCCTGGACCCTGGAGGGGGGACTTTATGGTTGATTTTATAGCTGGTTTATAGCCAAGTCTCATAGTTGTTTTATTAGCTGTTTATTGTACTAGCTTATACACGTTATGTTAACTTCCTGGCCCACCCGGTGCAACATATCGTTTTTCTATTACTGTTTTGAAACTGTTGAACTGCTGCTTCTGAACCCCTTAAGTTCATTACCTAAATTGCGGACTTACCCAATTCTACTGAACGCACCTTTCCGCTGTCCCATTCCCTATTCTTATGACATCTAGTCCTCATATGTGCGGGGCCACTTGGCTCCCTTTCATACCCCGGTTCCCATACAGCGGTACCCTTGGGCACTGGCTGACACTCCGGACCGTTTTTTCATAGGTGGGCAAGATCTTCTGTACCCACCTCCGGTACTTCGAGGTACACAACCCTTCTGTACCTCCATTAAGTTAATCTTCTCGCCTCCTTAGTGCAAGCCCCCAGTCACTGCCACACTCCTCTCCTTGTCACTTTCTTCCCCCTATACCTCTCCCCTCCCGCTTCCTTTATCTTGCTTTCTAAACCCCTCCCCCCCTTTTTTTTTTTTTCTCTTTCTCTCTCTCCCTTTCCTCTTCTTCACAGGGGCCGCTCTTGCCCCGGAACCCCCGTCCACGGCGAGCCCTACTGGCCGCCTCAGAGACTACCGAGCCCACATTGATATCGCGTAGTCTCCCCGGCTTCACCGCCCCCTACAACATAGGATAACATGCAACCCGGAAAAGCTCTTCAGAAACAACTCACTCTAAAATGTGTGTCGCTTAATGTGAAAGGTTTGAACCTCCCTGAAAAAAGATTGCAGGTGCTCTCAGCCTTAACTAAACATAGAGCCCATTTCCTCTTTCTTCAAGAGACCCACTTCCGTTCGGACTCAATACCTAAATTAACAAACCACACGTATCCCTCGGCATTACACTCCACAAACCCAGACTCCAAAACAAAGGGGGTGTCCATACTAATTTCTAAGTACGCTGACTTCCAACTGTCTGACTCCTTAATTGATCCGAAAGGCAGATACCTCTTTCTCAAAGGCACATACGCCTCCAGGCCTATCACACTTGCCAATATATACTCCCCCAACGCACACCAAGTTTCCTTTTTTAGGGAGGTGTGTGACCTCCTGTCTACATTCCAGGAAGGTATAGTCCTACTGGGCGGGGATTTTATTATCCCACTGAATCCCATCATCGATACCTCCACAGGTACGTCCGTGCTGCCTTACAGAGCGCTACGACAGATCAAATTGCAGCTACAGGGCCTTTCTCTCCATGACACCTGGCGCACTATGTTCCCGAATGACAGAGACTATACCTTTTATTCACCACCACACTTGAAATACTCCAGAATAGACTACTTCTTTCTGACGCAAACAGACCTTCCCCTCCTCACACGAGCCTCAATTGAACCGATGTTCCTATCGGATCATCACCCTATTGCGGTGACCCTCTCTTTCCCTGATTCGATGCAAAGACCTGGAGACTGAACCCCTCCTTGCTGAAAGACCCGGCCACACTACAACAGGTTCGATCCCGAATCCAACTGTACTTTACGGAAAACTGTACTCCTGACGTGTCCCCCGTTACAATATGGGAAGCCCATAAATGTGTTCTGCGAGGGGAACTCATCTCATTAGCAACGAAAGCCAAAAGAGCGCACCAGGAACGGATTAAAACCCTGACAGATACCATTGGTAGACTAGAAACGTCCCACAAACACTCATCCTCACAAGCCACACTCCAAGAGTTATTATTTACTCGATCCACATTGCTAGATGAACTGGGGAAACAAACGAGGAGGCGCTACGTCCTCCGGCAAAAAGTGTTCTATGAACACGGCAACAAAAGTGGGAGACTCTTGGCACGCACGATTCAGGCCTCTAAGGCCGCGTCCACAATTCACCATATACAAGACAGACAAGGCACTCTCCTCTCCAAGAACGAGGATATAGCCAAACAGTTCGAACTGTTTTACTCTGACCTCTACAACTTATCGGCTGGCCACCCTGGCCTTGACCCCTCGACTGCCCGCACTGCCAAAATACGGAACTTTTTAGAACAGTACTGTCCGAAACCCATTACCAGACGGCAGGCTGAAGGCCTAGACAGACCGCTTACTGCTGAAGAATTGAGTACGGCCATTGGCCAAATGAAAGTAGGGAAAAGCCCGGGCCCAGATGGCCTACCACTGCAATACTACAAATCCTTTTTAGAGGTTCTATCGCCTAGAATGATAACAACCTTTAACTCCCTTGCTCTTCCCCAGACCTCTACAGGTAGACTACTGGAGGCCCATATAGCGGTCATCCCGAAGGAGGGCAAGGACCCGACATCAGTTTCCAGTTACAGACCCATTTCACTCTTGAACGTGGACATCAAATTGTATGCCAAGATGCTAGCCAACAGGATTCTGCCCCTTATACCCAACCTTATATCCTCCGATCAGGTGGGTTTTATTCCAGGTAGGGAGGCGAGAGAGAATACCACACGTACCTTGAATCTTCACCACTGGCTCACCTCCTCAAAAACCCAGGGATTTCTTCTATCCTTGGATGCGGAGAAGGCATTCGACAGAGTGGCCTGGGACTACATGCGGGAAGTGCTGAAGGGGATAGGTCTTCGGCCCCACATGTGCTCATACATAGCGGCACTTTATTCCAACCCCTCGGCGAGGGTGAAAGTGAATGGCCACCTGTCGAACGCCTTTACCATTAGCAACGGGACACGCCAGGGATGTCCCCTTTCACCCCTCATTTTTGTCCTAACTCTAGAGCCCCTACTGATTAAGCTTAGGGCGAACTCCGATATTAAGGGGATTACAACACCGCACAATGAATTTAAAATAGTGGCATTTGCCGATGACATGCTTCTATCGCTTCAATCGCCTCGTGTCTCCTTACCAAGTTTGCTGAAAGATATGGCACAATTCGGAGCTTTGTCAAATCTCAAGATCAATCTCTCCAAATCCTATGCCCTGAATGTCTCACTCCCCCAGTCTGAGGTGTTACACTGCCAAGATTCCTTCCCATTCATATGGAAACAGGACTCCATCCCGTATTTGGGTATACAAATACCCAGGAGACTATCTGAGCTCTATTCCTGCAACTTCATACCCATGCTTTCCAAAATACAGTCAGACCTGAGGGACTGGGCCAGTCTTAACGTCTCCTGGTTTGGGCGATCAGCTCTAGTAAAAATGATAATTCTCCCGCGCTTACTCTATTTGATGCAGACAATCCCCATTCATCTCCCCCCATCCTTCTTCTCTTCGTACAAAAAAGCATGCACCGCATTTATATGGAAAAACGGTACTGCACGTATTAGTTACCCTCGGCTCACACGCGCCAAAAACAAAGGTGGGATAGGGTTACCCGATATACATAAGTACTACCTAGCCTGTCACTTAACTAGACTGGTGGACTGGAAAGTCCACAAACACGAGAAGCCGTGGGTCATATTGGAGAATTCTTTCACAAATTCATCTTTACATCTACTCCCTTGGACGAAACCCTCTCTATGGCCCCGAGACTTGGTGACGCACCCCTTTATCTACCCTACGTTAACGACCTTTAGGAAGACCATGGTGCCTTTCCATTTGTCCTCTTACCCAGGCCCCTTGACCCCCCTGCGAGGGAACCCTGACTTTCCCCCTGATGACTCTGGAGCATTTCTTCAAAGGGAATGGCCTCACGAGGATGTACTGGCACACCAACTTTTTCACAGGGGACGTTTACGTCCCTATGAGGACTTAGTATCCTCATCACGCACTGAAACATTCCCTTTCTGGACCTACAGACAGCTACGACACTTCCTCGTGTCGCCAGATCCCTCATCGCAGTGGAGCAGACAGTTTACTGCCTTTGAGTCCCTACTCACACGCTCTACCCCTCAAAGGCACCTGATATCATTCATATACACCCTACTGCAGGGTAACTGTCCCACATCCGGCGGAGACGCGTCGCGACTGTCCTGGGAAAGGGACCTTCAGGTGCCCCTTACGGATGACAACTGGGAAGACATATATGCACACATTCACAAAGGCTCATTGAATGTAGCAATACAAGAAAATTGCTACAAGATTGCTACCAAATGGTACAGGACCCCGGCCCTCCTGCACCAATTATCACCTACAATCTCTAACGTTTGTTGGCGCTGCAGGAGGGCGGTGGGCTCAATGATCCATGTCTGGTGGGAGTGTACTCTAATCCAACAGTATTGGAGAGAGGTGCATGCCCTAACAACACGTGTCACTACACTCCCCCTAGATTTTATCCCAGCGCAATACCTTCTACATCACTCGACCTTGCCTAAGAGACTCTATCACAAGTCACTTGCAATGCATATGGTCAATGCCGCTAGGCTTTGCATTCAGGTACATTGGCGATCGAAGGACACACCATCCATTAGGGAGTGGTTAGTGAGGGTCTCGAAGATCGAGGAAATGGAGGAACTGATTCATATTTCCCAAGAGCGCCTGCAAAGCTTTACGGCTACCTGGGCCTGCTGGATTCATTTCAAAACCACAGAGCACTACAAATCCTATTTTGCACCCCCTACCATGTGATCCGGACCTAACTAGTGGGACACTGCGCCCACAAACCCTTGGTGAGGGCTGGGGCGGAGAGCGGACCCTACCCTTTTCTCCTTTCCCTTCTCTCATCCTCCCACCACTTTCCTTTCCTTATCTTTCACTATATTTCTTACCTTCCCCTTCCTGCCCATTCCTCCCTTCTTGTCGCTGCCCGTGACTGGCCCTTTCTGCACTAATGAGTTCTCTGCTCGCCCAGGTCGTGAAATAGAGATTAACCCCTCTGGAACCACATCTTCCACTGCTTGGGCCTGTTAGCAATGTCCCCACTGACACTGGTTCAGCCGCCGATGAGGGCTAGCCTCGGGCGGCGGCACGAACTGAGAGGAAGCCGTATTGGTACGCTCAAATACAAGACTAGTTGCCTTAAACAATGTATAGTATTATCCCAATGTCATATCTATCTGTTTAATGCATTACAAAATGTTCTGTTGTCTGTACTGTATGGCATACTGTCCTTGTAACCTTTTCAAGAATTCAAATAAAAAATATTTTTGTGAAAAAAAAAAAAAAAATTCTAACATGATGTTAACTTTCTAAAGAATATAGAAAGATAAAGACAGCAGATATACATTTAAAACTTATGTAGGGAGATTTGTTTCATGTTTCCCTGTGTATCATTTGAGGTGATTCACTTCACTGGGTATAGAAGACGGTTTATATCAACTTTAACCGGTTCCCGACCAGCGCATGCTGATGTACGTCAGCAGAATGGCACGGGCAAGCATATTGGCGTACAGGTACGTCCAATTTTCAATGCCGCCCTGCCATCGCTTGCTGGTCGGGACCCCGCGTGAGTCCGGTCGTGGGTCCTGCGGACTCGATCGCCGCGGGCATACCTGCGATCATCTCACGGGACGGCTGAATGGAGAAATGCCGTTGTAAACAGCATCTCCCAGTTCTGCCTGGCAACAAGTGACTCTGATCTCTGCTCCATGTGATTGGAGCAGAGATCAGTGTTCACAAAAAGAAAGCCCAGTCCCCAACAGTTAGTAACACGCCCCTAGGAACCCTTAACCCCTACACTGCCACCCACTGGTTAACCCCTTCACTGCCAGTGTCATTTACACAGGAATCACTGCATTTATATAGCAGTGATTGCTGTATAACTGACAATGGTCCCAAAAATGTGTCAAAAATGTCTGATGTGTCCGCCATAATGTCGCAGTCACAATAAATATCACTGATCGCCGCCATTACTAGTAAAAAAAAATATAATAAAAAATTATTAATAAAAATGCCATAAAACTATCCCTATTTTGTAAACGCTATAACTTTTGCGCAAACCAATCAATAATCGCTTATTGCGATTTTTTTTAACCAAAAATATGTAGAAGAATACGTACCGGCCTAAACTGAGGGAAGAAATTTTTTTTTATAAATTTTTGGGGGATATTTATTATAACAAAAAGTAAAAACCACAGGGGTGATCAAATACCACGAAAACAAAGCTCTATTTGTGGGGGGAAAAAAGGATGTCAATTTTGTTTAGGAGCCACATCGCATGACCGCGCAATTGTCAGTTAAAGCGACGCAGTGCCGAATTGCAAAAAGTGGTCTGGTCTTTGACCAGCAAAATGGTCCGGTCTGTAAGTGGTTAAGGTTCATAAATTGCAGATTTTTGGATGTGTGCACTGAATGTGCGCGCAAAATTAACCCATGCAGATACACCTATCATTGATGTTGAAAATACACTGTCACAATGCACCTCTGAAAACTATTTTTTTAACTATGGGACATACAGTATATTGTAATGTACAAACTGAGAGCTGGCTTACCTGGAGGCAGCCACCTTCTCTTTAAAGCTACAGAAATACACATTTCTCTAGAAACACACAAAAAAATGGTTTGCACTCTTCCACATTTCAATTGGAAATTAATTGAGTTTTCAGGAAAGGCTGTAACATAGTATGAGGCAAAGGAGCTAGTAGCTGTCTGCGCCATTGTGTATGTTATCCTAACTTTCTACCAGCCAGCCAGCACTTGATATAGTGTTTCACATCAATTCAAAACATGACATACAATTAAGTGCAGATTTTCACAAAATAATATTGATTAACTTTATGTTATTAAGTGCTGTACTTAATTTTAAGTCAAGTAGCTGTACTATTGCATCTGCTTCTGAGACTGGTTGTAGCCATTATCAAACAAAACACAAGATTGGACATAGTCTGTTAATTTACAAATTGTTTATATATTGCTGATTTTAACCAAATCCTACCTTGTAAATTGTAATTATGTCCTAATGTTACTACAATAATCGTGTTACTGTTACATAATATAAATTGTGAATAAAAACAAAACACACTATAATCTAAAAATTAAACAACTAGTAGTAGATTATACACTACAAAATCAAGTTCATAGCATATTATAATCAAATATCTCTCTACCTGCCTGCATATCAAATAAATGTATTTTTTAAAACTTGCAGTTTTAATATGAATCTCATCTTGACTTGACTTTATCCTGCACCAGAGTCAAAATCATAAGGTACTAAAAATTTAACAGACATTGAGTACCTTATAAAATAGATAATATGATTGATTTACAACTTGCTCAAAGTTAAACCAAAGTTAAGTTAAGTTATGTAAAATTTACCAATTCTCGATGTTATTACACTTATTATTGCTTTCTAAGGTTAAACAGCATTACAAAATGTGCCATTTATGATTATACTTTCTGTGTATTTGACTTATATAATTGCAGCTAGATGGTTCCTCCTTGGCTATATCCAGGTAAGCAACACAATTTTAATGGCTTAGAAGGTTTTGTGATTACTACTATTTAATTTACCACATCCCTCCTAATTTATGTTATGCTTATGCTAATTTAAAATACAAAAAAAGTGATGTAACATAATATAAACTTTATTATAACAGAATAATAATGGAATTACATATATGCACTAAGGAGCCCATTTTGTGGTCATACTACTGCTTTAAAAAAATCACTATTGAAATGTGCCATCTTCTTTGCTTTCTTAGAACTCCTAAGCAAGGAAAGCTCTATTCATTTTAACCAATAAAAAGTGCAAAGAGGAAGAGGTCCCTGTCACATGACCTGCCAAAGTAATGTGGCCAGCCTCTCCTTCTATAATGGAGTCTTCTCTGCAACAATATATGGGAAATCCTCTGATTGGCACTGTGGGCTTCACATTGCAACCTGTGTTCTATGAAGGAGTCATTATATTCTGGACTGGTGCTGTGTTGAAGAAAGAGGGTGGTGTCTGTTAAGGAGCATTGTCTATTTTAAACTATAAATAATCCCAATTAGTAGGTGTATAGCATTTTTTTAAACTAAATAATTAAAAAAAAAGGTAATATTGTAAACTGGCATAATTCATCCATTGTTAGCTGTTTCACATGCAAATTATAAATTAAAGAGTTATGTTTATAGTCAACTTAGCTATAAACTGAGAAATAATACCTTTAAAAGATTTAAAGGTATCAGAACTAATAGCTAAGGTGTGTAAAAAATAAAATAAAAAAAATAATATATATATATATATATATATATATCTATATATATATATATCTATATCTATCTATCTATCTATCTATCTATCTATCTATCTATCTATATATCTATATATATATATATATATATATATATATATATATATATATATATATATATATATTGTACAGGACGCCAAGGTTGGGTCCTGGACGGGTGCTATGTAGCGCCTATATTTGGGATGTGGTCCCTTTAAGGGAATCATGGTAGGCCTCAGGGGGTCACCCAAAAATGGGTGACAAATTCCGGTGATAGTTTTGGGAGAAGACCGTCTCGCGGTCCTCTCTATGTTTAAGAGAGATAGTTGGAACCCAGAATTTGGGAGGCTCTGAAGTGACATTTGGGTGGGAAAGAGCCTCCCTCCCTGACCACAGGGATTCGGCCCACAGGGGGTTAACAGCCTCCAAGAAGACAGCCTATAAGACAGGAAGTAGTAGAGAGGTGGTGGTGAGGAGGAGAAGGAGATGAACAGCTGTCTGAGGAGCTGTCTGGCTGTGTTGTTGTATTGCTGTTTTGCTGTTTTGGAGGCTGCAAAAAGATCTCTGCAAGGACTCTAAAAACAAATTTTTGGTGAAGACCTGACTACAAGAACTGTAGGTGCTTTCTTTTCGTATTATTTGTGCTGAAGATAAGCGGACTTTAATTTACATTTTTTGTATGCTGAAGAAAAGCTTTATTTTTGATTTAATTATAAATAAATGTATTTTGGTTTCACCTTATACCAATTTACGCACTTGGTCCCGCGGAGCTAGTATCCCCAAACTTTACAATATATATATATATATATATATATATATATATATATATATATATATATATATATAATTTGAGTTTTTATGTGTGCATGTATTTGAGGCTGGGTTCACACTATTGCGAATTGGATTCAATTTGCCTGTCAGGAGACTGTGACTGTAACTCAATAGAGCCGGTTCACACATCTCCAGAGTGGCTTTGGTGCAAATTGCACAAAAGTACTATGCGTCTTCTGGTCCATTTCAGGTCCGAATTCAGCCAAAAATTCAGACTGAAATCGGATCTGAAATGGTGAACAGGACCCCTGCTGCAAGCCGCTCCGCATGGACTAAATTTTTTTATAAGGCATCAAAACAAAATCATCAAGGAGATACAGTTTGCATCATGTAACAGAGATCCAAACCATGTCTCCACAATTTAGAGAATAAGCATCTTAAAGCACGAGTGCTGTATGGAAGATACACCTTCGAGCTATGTATTTAAAAAATACCATAAATGGTGATGACCTGGGATGTGAGCCTGACGTGCAGAGGAAGGCCTCTCGTACAACTCCGGCTCACAGACCACTGGTAGTGATACAGCAGCCACAGGAGCACGGTGGGGTATGAGTGCCTGTAAACAGTTCAATAGTTCCTGTAGTAGTGGTGATCAGCAGGCAGGTAGTGGATGAACTCACACGATGCTTGACTGGTGGCAGGCAGGGATGAACCACAGAGCAGTACCACATGCTGGTTTGCAGGGCTGAGAGCTGAAGCAGGCTGGATGAACGAGATGCAGGGTCAGACAGGCCGGGTCGGTAATAATCAGGCAGATCGGGCATAGACGGTAGGCAGAACAGAGGTCAGGTCACAAGCCAAGTAGTACCGGAAGATCAGCAGACAGAATCAGCAGGCAGGATCAGAGTCAAAGGGAAGCCGGGATCAGAACAGGCAGCAGGCAATCACAGGTAACGACAAGCTGGATCAGATTCAGAGGTCACACAGGAAACAGGATACAACACAGAAGCTGCAGACCAAACAGCAATGAACCTCTGTAGGAGCCCCTCCCTACGGGCAACCTCCGGGTGCCCAACTGGTTCCTCTTTTGTGGATTCGTATGGAAGAAGGCACAGATCAAGTCTGTGGCATGTACATTTCGTGCAGGTTCCCAGGAATTCTCCTCTGGACCATAACCCTTCCACTAGATTAAATATTGCATCTGACTCCTTCGTTTCCTGCTGTCTAAAACAGCCTCAACCTCAAATTCCTCATCCCATCAATAATAATAGGTGTGCGAGGACCTGATCTATGATCCGGAAATGGATCTGGCACAACAAGACTCAGGTAAGGTTAATTCAAAAGAAACATCATTAATGTTTCTCCTTACCGGAAATGGTCCTACGAACCTTGGTACCAGCTTACTTGAAGGACATAGTATCTTCAAATTCGTTGTTGAAAGCCATACTTGATCTCCTGGTTGCAAGGTCAGTTCCCCCCTTCTTTTCTTGTCAAATGATTTCTTGCTGTCTTCCTGCGCTTTCGCGATGATTTCCTGTAACAATATATTATTGCGAGAGAAAAAGTCCAGAGTATCCTGGACAGCTGGAACGGAAGATTCTGCAACAAGATTAAGTAAGAAGGTGGGATGGAATCCATAATTAGCAAAGAACGGAGATTGATTGGTGGCAGAATGGTTGCGATTATTATAGGCAAATTCCACCAGGGGTAATAATGATACCCAATCATCCTGGACAAACGAAGTAAAACAATGGATGTATTGTTCTAGGGTTTGATTAGTCCTTTCCGTCTGCCCATTAGTTTGTGGGTGGTAAGCAGAAGAGAATGAGAGTTCAATCTGTAGGATCTCGCACAAGGCCCTCCAAAATCTGGATGTGAACTGGACACCGCGATCAGACACAAAATTTGCAGGGACTCCATTGAGTCTGACAATTTCTTTTATAAACACCCGAGCAGTTTCTGAAGCCGATGGTGTACCCTTTAGAGGAATGAAATGAGCCATCTTTGATAAGCGATCCACTACCACAAAGATAGCAGTACATTCTTCAGATGGCGGAAGTTCAAGATTCTTATGATCCGTGTAGATCAGAATTCGATGGGCCGCTCCCTCCAGCGAGTGCCTCCATTCCTCCAATGCAGCTTTGATCGCCAAAAATTCCCGATCACCTACATCGTAGTTTCTTTCAGCTGACGTGAGTTTATGTGAAAAGAATGCCACTGGATGGATCACTTCTTTGAGGCCTTGACGTTGTGATAGAATGGCCCCAACTGCACTTTCTGAATCATCCACCTCCACAATATAGGGCAAGGTAGAGTCTGGGTGACTTAAGACAGGAGCAATGGTAAACCGTCTCTTCAAAGTTTCAAAAACAGCTTGAGCTTTAGAAGTCCAACAGAAATGGATACCTTGTTTGGTCGGCTGTGTAATAGGGTGAATGATAGGAGAAAAGTTCTTGATAAACTTGCGATAAAAATTGGCAAAGCCCACAAAGCGTTGTATTCCCTTCTTGTCTGTGGGGGCTGGCCAATCTAGTATCGCTGAGACTTTCTGAGGGTCCATCTTGATCCCTTCGGTCGAGATGATCAGACCTAAGAACTGGATGCTCTGCTGCTCAAAGTCGCATTTCTCGGCTTTGGCATGAAGTCCATATTTGCGGAGCCGGCACAATACACTTTTAACATGCCCTCGGTGCACCTCTAGTAAAACGGAGAATATCAAAATGTCATCATGGTAGGCAACCACGAAAATATCCAGAAATTCTTTGAAAATATTGTTAATAAAGTATGAAAGGTGCCAGGGGCATTACAAAGGCCAAAGGGCATAACCAGATATTCAAAGTGCCCAAATCGGGTACAGAAGGCAGTTTTCCATTCATCCCCTTCTCATATACGAACCAGGTTATAGGCCCCTCTTAAATCCAGCTTGGTAAAGATACTTGCTGATTTTAGTCTTTGGAACAGTTCAGGGACTAGAGGAAGGGGATAGTAATTCTTCACTGTTATTTTATTTAGGTCAAGATAGTCCACACATGGCCTCAGGGAATGATCCTTCTTTTCTACAAAAAATATACCAGCACCAGCCGGTGAGGTAGAGGGACGGATGAATCCTTTCTGCAGATTCTCATCAATATAGTCCTTCAAAACTCCTGATTCCCGTTCAGATAAAGGAAAGATGAGCCCAAATGGAATCTCGGCCCCGGGTAGGAGCTCAATAGGGCAGTCATAAGGTCTGTGTGGAGGAAGAGTGTCTGCTCCTCGTTTGCTGAAAACGTCCAGGTATTCGTGGCAAGAATCTGGAACTACTCAATGTAATTCAGGGTCTGCATCCATACACAGCAGGGTAGCAGGTGATGGTGGTGAAGTTTCCAAACAGTGTCTCTGGCAATATGCTGACTGGAACTTGACACTTCCGGATTCCTAGTCTATCTGTGGGTTGTGTGCCTGTAGCCAGGGCAGGCCCAGGGTGACGGGTAACAAGGGTGAAGAGATTGCGTCTAAACGCAGCAGCTCTCGATGGTTGGGGGAGGAGATGGTCAGCATTGGTGGGGTCTCCTTGGTTACCAGTCCAAATTTAATGCGAGACCCATCGGCCAGAAATACAGTGAGTCCCTGTCCTCTGGTTTGTAGAGGAATGTGTTGCTGAGCTGCCAAGGACTGGTCGATGAAACAGCTAAAAGCTCCAGAATCAATAATAGCGGTCACTGATACGGTTCTTCCCCACAGCTGGAAGGAAACAGGCAGAGAGATATGAGCTGAGCTGGCAGATAAGGTGGGCAGGGGTGACTGGTTGAGTGAAGAAAGGGAAAGACACTTACGCAGCTTGGCAGGACAGGTACGTACAAAGTGACCGGCTTCTCCACAGTACAGGCAGAGGTTTATGGAAATAATAAAGAAGTATTCCTGCGCCGAAATGGAGAAAATTATTAATAGGATAGGGTACTGCTGCACTCACTGGAGGGAAATGTCTGAACCCGGGAAGAGAGATTAGTACAAGAATAGTGGTGTGCTGTACTAGAGGATATGTAAATTAACAATAGTTGTAGAGGTAAAATCCCAGTAAAACCAACGAGCGTGGCTAAGGTAAGTATAGTATAGGGTTAAAAGTATGTATACAGGTAAGTAAGTAGCGGCTAGTAACACATCAGATATATGACAAAAATAAAATATAATGGCGTAATTATTATATAGTCTCTTGGATCAGTGATTTGGCATACACAACAATACATACAGGTAAAAATAATTCATAAAAATTAGTAATGTTATATGGTGATGATAATACGTGCAAAAATTAATATTTAGAAATAGATTAAAATAAGTAAAGAGTAATACAAAAAATAAACAAGAAAGTGTGGTAGTGCTGAGGGCTGGATCCAAGTAAAAGAAAGCACAGTTTAAACAATCGTCTAAACCAACGGATGGGTATCTATATCAAATGTCCATATAAAGGTGCATATAGTGAGATAAAGTGATAATTGTACAAAATCGCATAAGGTGCAAAAGAGCTGTGCAGCGACTATATCATGAGTCGCATAAAACATAAATGGACTTAAAACCAAAGAATTGCATAAAGTATAAATGAACTACAGGTGTAAATAAAGTGCTAGGTGTTCTTCTATATGTAATGGGTGGTAGTTAAAGTGATCCAACGAAGTTCAGTGGGGTGACGTTGTTTTCCGTGTGATCCTAGATGAATAAGGTAAGGGGGCATCCATAAATTGATCACTAGCACTAGGTTCAAATGAAGACACTGTCTCTGCGTCTGTCTTTATGAGCCACAGCAACACACTACACAAGGCCGCCGCACAGTTGGCCTTATATAGTGTGGGGTGTGTACTAAACCCTCTGAGATATAATTGGCCACAAGCATCCTGCGCTGTGATTGGCCAAGCATGCGGGTTATAGTGCATGCTTGGCCAGCCATCAGCCAGCAATGCACTGCGATGCCACAGTGCATTGTGGACCGTGAGAGACACACGAATATAGGCGTGAACGGTCCACAAAGTTCTGGTTTTGCCGAACGGGCGAACACACGGTTTTCAAGTTGAACATGCGTTCAACGCAAACACTCAGCTCATCCCTATTCGTGACGTGGCAAATTATGAAATCTCAAAATGCAGCGCACATTCTCTTCTTGTTTATTGGGATAATAATGAAGCTGCTTTGCTGGTGATACTGATGGAGTTATTGCAATCAAATTTTAAAAGGCTTTTTTTTCTAGTGCTATCAAGAATAATATTATTATGCTTTTTCTTTTTTTATTATTTGGGCAAGTTACCACAACACTATTATCCCATAGTTTTTACTTTCAAAAGTTTTTATTGAGTTTACATATCCATGAGAAACAAAACAGCACAGTACAGGTATTCTTACATACTTGTTGGAGGTAACAGTCACTGATATAAAGTGCCTAAAGGGTTGCCTAGGATATCAACAAGGAAATAAAGCATAAACACATTCCAGAATAGACGTCCTTTTCGCTTGCTTGTGACATATAGAGGTTTAATCTGGGTGTCACTAATCAGCCCTCCCCCGCACCCCGACTGGGAGCATACTGTGCGGGGGAGGAGACCCGCGGCATCCGGCGTTTTCCACCAGAGGTGAGGGACCTCCAGAACCATGGGGGAGGGGTACTACATTAGTGGTGTGACTGATTTGCCCACACCTCATCTCTCCAGTATTATATAACACGTAAAGCAAAATAAAGGAGAGCCATACGGGTCCTGGGGAGTGAGGCAACCCAATAAAACCCAACCTAACAAAATAGAACAAGATTCTGTACCTGTAAACAAGGGGTGAGAGGTGTGGGAAACGGGGGATAGGGAGGGGGAGGGGGCGTCTCCGCAGTCGAGCATCCTTCAAAATCGAGGGTGGTCCAGGGAACTAGGGTCGGACTCCCGGAATAAGTGAGATGCCCATATATTGAGCCCAAGGCTCCCACGTAGCCTCGAACTGAGCCGTGGTAGCTAGTAGAATGCCGGTAAGTTTCTCTTGCACCATTATCCAAGAAATTTTTTTAACGGCGGCTGCAAAGGAAACTTTAGGGAGTTTCCAAGCTTTGGCTATTGTCATTTTGGTGCCCAGGAATATAAAATGAATTAGTTTACGAGTATGTTTCGGGATCCCAGGGAGATTAGCATTGAGTAGTGCAACGGCAGGGCTTCTCGGGAGAATATGGTTAGTGATATTCTTTATTAAGGCTAGGATTCTTTTCCAGAAAGGCCTAATTCTGGGGCATTCCCACCAGATGTGGGCCATGGTCCCCATCAGGTGGCATCCCCGGAAGCAGCTGGGGTCAGCTGAGGGGAACATCAGGGAGAGTCTCGAGGGGGTTAGGTACCACCTGGTAAGGACCTTGACATTGGCTTCAATTAGTGAGACATTTCTAATGCCTTTAAAGGCTCTGGAGAAGGAGGCCTGCCATTGCTCTACCGTCATGCTAAGTGCCAGTTCAGTCTCCCAAGCTGTCATGTAAGAGGATCTATTAGGTTGATGAGCAAGGGCCTTGTATACCACTGAGACTGCCCCTCTCTGTTCCGTGGCTTGTCCGCACCATGATTCGTACGGAGTGCAGCCTGAGGAGGCCTGCTTACCCGTCCAAAGCTGTAGGAGGAAATGGCGGATTTGGTAGAACCTAAAGCGTTCTGAAGGAGGCATCTCTAGTTGGTTCACACAATGTCCCAGGGTAATAGGGCCCCGAGCGTCCAGAAAGTGCCCTATTCGATATAGACCCTTATCCAACCACCATCTAAAAGCTGTGGGCTCCTGGCCCGGTGGGAAGTCCGGGTTGTTGAATAATTGAGCTAATGGTTTTAGGTGTGAGATGAGGTGGGGGGATTTTTTCAACCTGTCCCATAGATGGAGCGATTGTGAGAGAATCGGGGATAGGATGGGGGGCCTGAGCCTTGGGGGGGACCAGAGGAGCGATTCAATGGTGTAATCCGGGGCTGCTTGATTCTCCAGGGATACCCAGTCTGGTTTTTCAGAGCTATTGTAAATTATTGAAAGCTGTGCTATTCTGGCTGCCTGAAAATACCAGAGCAGTCTCGGCAACCCCAAACCTCCTTGTGATTTGTGGGTGTACAAGGTCTGCTGGGGGATCCTATGGCCTCTTCCTCCCCAAATAAATTTGTTTATTTTAGCTTGGAAAGACCTTAGGTGATCCAGTTTGATATTGATGGGTATAGCCCTGAAGAGGTATAACAATCTCGGGAGCAAAGTCATTTTGATGGAGTGTATCCTACCCAACCATGATAACTCTCCCTTCTCCCATTGTCCCAGATCCTCCTCGAGTTTTCGATAGATGGGGGGGAAGTTAGCGTCATACAGCTGTTCCACCTTGGCGGTTAGGTTGATGCCCAGGTATTCTATAGAGGAGTCGCTCCATTTAAATTTGAACGAGCTCTGTAGCGCTAATTTAGTTTCATGTCTGAGAGAGATATTCAGGGCATGTGATTTAGTGTAATTAACCTTGAGACCCGAGACGACTGAGAAATCTTGAAGGAGTTTACATAGATTGGGGAGGGAGACTGTCGGCGAAGTAAGGAAAAGAAGTAAGTCATCGGCAAAGAGACCGCATTTGTGTACCCGTGTCCCGTCTGTGACTCCTTGTATATCAGGGTTTGAGCGGATTGCAATGGCCAGGGTCTCGATCGCCATTGCGAAGATTAGGGGGGATAGCGGACAGCCCTGCCGGGTGCCCCTCGCTATTTTTAGTGGTTCCGAGTGCTGGCCCTGTATGCGAATCAAGGCTGTAGGATTAGAGTACAGCGAGCCCAGGATTCCTTTAAAGCGGGGACCAAATCCCCATTTGTCTAGAAGGAAGAAAATGTACTTCCAGTCTATGGCATCAAAGGCCTTGTGTAGATCTAGGGATAGAAGCATCCCTTCCTGAGCTTGTTTACCGTTCCAGCCAGATTGGAGGAGGGAGACAATGTCAACCGCTCTTCTAATTTGGTCAGGTCCCTGTCTGCCTGGTATGAAGCCTACTTGGTCTTTGTGGATATAATATTTAATAAAGGAAGAGAGGCGATTAGCTAAAATTTTGGTTAGAATTTTGAGGTCGTTATTGATAAGGGAGATGGGCCGATAATTTTCCACTTCTTCGTGATTTTTGTTGGATTTGGGAATTACCGTGATGAAGGCAGTGTTGAGGTGTGGGTCTAAGGGGGATCCCTCCGTTTTGGAGTTAAAAATTTTTGCCATGTGCGGTGCTAAGATGTCCCCAAAGGTCCTATAGTAAGGTGTAGATAGTCCGTCAGGGCCAGGGGCTGAGCCAGGTTTCAAGGCCTTAATGACTGCCAAAACTTCTTCCTCCGAGAAGGAATCTTCCATAATGTCTTTATGTGCTGTGGTCAGGGACGGCAGTCTGAGGCCTTGAAAGAAGGCAGACATAGCTGGGGCCTTCTCTGTGGTGTCTTGGCTATATAGTTTGGCGTAAAAATCTTGAAAAGCCCTCAAGATCTTAGTCGGGTTGGAGGTTGGGGGTTGGCCGTTCAGTCTGAGTTTGGGGAATGCAAACGATTTGGATTTAGGTGTGAGTTTACGTGCAAGCATAGTTCCTATTTTATCTTTATGCATGTAGTATTTGGCCCCACTCCATCTAATGTGTTTCTCTGCTGATGCGGTGAGTTTTAAGTTAAGTTCCAATCTGATGTTATCTAGTTGGTCTGCCGAGGCCTTTGAAGGGTGTTGCTTATGCACCCTTTTAAGATCCGCAAACTTGGATTCTAGGTCACGGATTTCTAACAGTCGTTCTTTTTTGAGGCGGGAGGAGAGCTTAATCAGTTCTCCTCTGATAGTAACTTTATGGGCCGCCCAAATAATTTCTGGGGAGATGCCTTCCGTTGCGTTGGTGGAAAAGTAGTCCTTGATAGAGTCGGCTATACATTTGGCATGAATGGGGTTACTAAGGATAGACTCGTTTAGACGCCAGTGTGTTCCTCCTTTGTTGGAGAAGACATTACGGATGGACAGAAGGACCAGCGAGTGGTCCGACCATGAGGAATCTATAATGGATGCTTTTAGGGCTAAAGGAACTAGCGTCGGGGGAATCAAGATGTGATCGATCCTGGCATATGACTGATGCGGGGACGAATAGTGTGTGTAGTCCTTACTCTTAGGGTTTAATTCCCTCCAGATATCCACTAAGCTTTTAGAGTGGAGGAATTTTGCAATTTTACTGCTCATTTTTGAGGGTCTAATCGCTTGATCTTTAGTGGGTTTAGTCTTGTCAAGTCCCTGGTCGAATGCTACGTTGGAGTCCCCACCCATAATGATTTTGCCTTCCAGCATCGGACCCAATGTCGAGTAGAGAGATTTGAAAAATTTGGCTTGACCCTTATTGGGAGCATAATATGAGACTATGGAATAGAGTATTCCTTCGAACGTACCCTTCACTAGGATGAATCTACCCTCTGGGTCCCTATATTCTGAAATATGTGTATAGTTGCAGTGTCTAGAGAAGAGGATCGCAACCCCCTTGGTTTTTGTAGGGGCATTTGCCAGGAAAAACGTGGGGTAGGAGGAATGAATAAAGTTAGGTCTATATCGAACAGGAAAGTGCGTTTCCTGTAGTAGAACGACATCAATTTTAAGGGCTCTATACCGTTCGAAGGCTATTCTCCTCTTCCTGGGGGAATTTAACCCCTGGACATTGTGTGAGACCAGTCTCAGATCCCTGTTAATATTGGGAGTGTTAGCCATTAGGACAGAAAGGGGAGATGATCAACCAAATACATCCACTTACCCTTTGGGTGGTGACACTCCGGACCGAAGCCTCCAGATCGATTCCGAAATCAAGGGTGGCCCCGGAACCAGTCGCTCTATTCGTCTGCGGACACGCTTGGGGGAAGAGAAGGAGAGAACATGAGGGGGGGGAGGGGAGGGAGACAAAAAACATAGAAACATGTCTTCTACGAAGACTGGTGTAGGGTCGGTGCAAGAGAACCCACCGACCCCCAACAAGAATGTTTTGGGCGATCCCGAGGATCGTCCAAAGGCCCATGTCAAAGAGGTGTAAACTACCTCTATGAGATGGGTGAGAGCACATTGGGCCCACCCCAGACCCTAACATATAACTATATGAAACAGTATAAAACTTAATGACTGAACGCTATAATATTAAGAGCAACAATATCCTGCCAACTGTTGGACCCCGGATGCTTCTGGAGAGCAACTGTCGAGTGGGGAGAAGACCCAACCGGGCCCGGCTAGGTCCAAACCCAAGGTTCAGAAATCTGAGGCTATGGCGAGGAGACAGTGAAATGATGGGAAAGACCACTACCCACCCCCAAGCTATTGGTCCTAATAAACCATGTACACCTCCCGCCCCCAGACTAATAAACTAAGGATCAACGGGAATCCGAGGAGGGGGAGGGGGAGCCTGGGGATTTGTGGACCTATCAACCTATAAATACCATGTAGACTTAAGAACAACAAAGGCCCAATAATGAAAAGAGGGTCTGCTCCAGCCTAGGGGGGCAGGTCAAAGGTAGGCCTGGACCCCTAGGCGGGCAGAGGGACTCTTCCCAAACAACCCAGTGGCCATCAGGAAGGTGTGCCCAGAGCCCAGATGCAATCATACCGCTGTGGGGGTATAGGGGGACAAACCCGCTTAACTGCCTGGAGGCCATCCTCATAAGAGAAATTATAAAAAAAACTGAGTGAAAAAAGAGATCAAAAATGAACAAGAAGGAGAAAGTCAATGCAACCGTGAGGTTGGAGGTTATCCCTCCGTCCATCGAGTGGGCTATTGCCCGAGGAAGTCCACTCGAGGTTGGTAAAAGTAACTAAGAGGTCGGCTTCTCAGTAGACATCCATCAGGGGGGGCCTCCGTCCTTGCTCTTCTTGGTGCGGCCGTTAAGCCAGAGTGGGGATACTGGGCTGGACGGGGGGGTCTCTTGGCTGACCCGGCCGAAGAAGAAGAGAAGTCCATGGGGAGCTCCTGGGAAATCAGCTTCAAGTGTAAGAAGAGTTTTTCTCCATCCGTCATATTGGAAAAAGAGTAAGATTTGCCGTTGAGGGAGAACTTCGCTGCAAACGGGAAAGTCCATCGGTATTTAATGTCTTGCTGGTTAAGCACCAGCAGGAGTGGTTTGAGTGCCCTTCTCTTTTGTATGGTGGAGGGAGCCAGGTCTGCGAAAATCTGTATACGATGACCCTGAAATTGGAGGTCTGAGTGCGATCTGGATTGGCGCATCACTTCTTCTTTAGTAGTATAGTAATGGGGTTTCACAATAATATCCCTGGGGGAGCCATCTTTTCTGGGGGGCCCTAAGGACCAGTGCGCCCTGTCTAGGTCCAGACGTTGCGGCGGGATTTGTGGGGCCAATTGGGAAATTATGTCCCGTACCGTAAGGGGGATGTCGTCAAAGGACTCCGGCAGGCCACGGATTCGGAAGTTATATCTCCTGGACCTATTCTCAAGGTCGTCGATTCTTGCAATGGCAACGTCAAGTTGATCCTGGATAGTTTTAATATGGGCTTCGTTTTGGTTGGTCCTGGAGACCGTAGTGTCCATTTTGTTTTCTATGGCCTCAATTCTGGAACCCAGATTGGCAAAGTCAGATTTAATGTTATTTGTAATCTGAGTAGCAGTATTAGCTAGCCCCCTGTCAAGTAATTCCGAGAATTTGGAGAACAGATTCGCTTGGAGAGTGGAAATGTCTGTCAGGGAGAAGTTCGGGGGTGCAGGTCCCTGTGGCTGCGGTGTGGCTGGGCTCTCTGGGGAAAGAGGGAATTCCTCCATGTGGTGGCCTATGAGAGATTCGGTTGAAGCAGGTGACGGAACCTGAGGGGAGCAGGGATCGTCGGGTGGTTTATGTCTGCGTTGGGAGCCGCTCTGTGCCACCTGAGAGTAGGACAGTGTGGCCGGGGTCAGCACTTGCCTGTGTTCTGGCGGTTTGTCCGTGTAGGCCGCAAGTGTCTGTGTAGCTGAGGTGGCGGCGGCCATCTTGGTACACCCTTTCCCCGCTGAACGGTTGAAGTGCGGCCCGAGATCTCGTCTTGCGGGGGGGCCAGGCATCCGTTGTTGTGCTCCGTCCTTTCCCACTTTCGGGGGAGTATCTGGAGGGAAGCTCCGTGCGCTGAGAGCGGCGTTAGGTGGATCGGCGGTCCGGGGTGGTGCGGAGCTCGTGGCTCAGGCGGCCATGTCGGAGCTCTCGCGCATGCGCCCTATCCCATAGTTTTTAAGATCAAAGATACAACTATGTTGGTGTCAATTTTACATTGAATTTTTTTTAAATGTAACTGCCTACTCCCAAACTGTCATTTGAAGTAAAACACATAGCCAAGTATTATTCTACACAATTTTTTTTTTGTGTTTGTGCATTAAAAAAAGAAAACAAATAAAATTAGACATGTTATCTGCCAATAGAACCAAAAAGTGCATTCTATGCATCCAGAAAAATATACCAAATCAAATCATTATTATTCAGCCAGAAAATAAAATAAAAGACTCATGCATGTGTCCTGCTTCTTAATATAGAGGGTCAAGAACTCCTCTTCCTCCTCCTCCTGGACTTGGGTCAAAGCAATAACTCCAAGACCAATAATAAATAACACGTTATCTCCTCCGATTCTGCAACATGTCTGGTTGATGAACGGCAGTTCAGAAACTAACTTAAAATCACAAAATGAAAAGCGCAAACTGAAAAGCATTAAATGAAAAGCACAAAATGAAAAGCGCAAAATGAAAAGCGTGAATCAACACTCACCAAACTTCTACTAACAAGAAATTAGCAGAAGGAGCACAAATGGTGGTGCTAAAGAGCTGAAAAACCACGTAGTACATCAGTACTTTCGTGTTTGTTGTCAAACAATTACTTGCCGTTTGTATGCAAGATAAAAAGACAAAAAGGTCAGAGGTTTTTGTCAGCGAAAATCTGATCATGTGTACTGTCCCCCTGCACAGTGTACACCTGAAGCTACCCCAATTGCTGGTGTTGTTCTGGTCCTATACCACAGGAAGCTGCAGCAGTTACAGTCAGTGTATTGTGCCACCTGCACAGTGTACACCTGAAGCTACCTCAATTACTGGTGTTGTTCTGGTCCTATACCACAGGTAGCTGCAGCAGTTACAGTCAGTGTAGTGTGCCCCCTGCACAGTGTACACCAGAAGTTACCCCCAATTTCTGGTGTTGTTCTGGTCCTATACCACAGGCAGCTGCAGCAGTTACAGTCAGTGTATTGTGCCCCCTGCACAGTGTACACCTGAAGCTACCCCCAATTGCTCGTGTTTTTCTAGTCCTATACCACAGGCAGCTGCAGCAGTTGCAGTCAGTGTATTGTGCCCCCTGCACAGTGTACACCTGAAGCTACCCCAATTGCTGGTGTTGTTCTGGTCCTATACCACAAGCAGCTGCAGCAGTTACAGTTGGTGTATTGTGCTACCTGCACAGTGTACCCCTGAAGCTACCCCCATTTGCTTGTGTTGTTCTAGACCTATACCACAGGCAGCTGCAGCAGTTACAGTCGATGTATTGTGCCGCCTGCACAGTGTACACCTGAAGCTACCTCAATTGCTGGTGTTGTTCTGGTCCTATACCACAGGTAGCTGCAGCAGTTACAGTCAGTGTATTGTGCCCCCTGCACAGTGTACAACTGAAGCTATCCCCCATTTTCTGGTGTTGTTCTGGTTCTATACCACAGGCAGCTGCAGCAGTTACAGTCGGTGTATTGTGCCACCTGCACAGTGTACCCCTGAAGCTACCCCCAATTGCTCGTGTTGTTTTAGTCCTATACCACAGGCAGCTGCAGAAGTTGCAGTCAGTGTATTGTGCCCCCTGCACAGTGTACACCTGAAGCTACCCCAATTGCTGGTGTTGTTCTGGTCCTATACCACAGGCCGCTGTACCAGTTACAGTCAGTGTATTGTGCCACCTGCACAGTGTACACCTGAAGCTACCCCCAATTGCTTGTGTTGTTCTAGTCATATACCACAGGCAGCTGCAGCAGTTGCAGTCAGTATATTGTGCCCCCTGCACAGTGTACACCTGAAGCTACCCCAATTGCTGGTGTTGTTCTGGTCCTATACCACAAGCAGCCGCAGCAGTTACAGTCGGTGTATTGTGCCACCTGCAGTGTACACCTGAAACTATCCCCAATTGCTGGTGTTGTTCTAGTCCTATACCACAAGCAGCTGCAGCAGTTACAGTCAGTGTATGGTGCCACCTTCACAGTGTACATCTGAAGCTACCCCAATTGCTAGTGTTGTTCTAGTCCTATACCACAGGCAGCTGTAGCAGTTACTGTCAGTGTATTGTGCCACCTGCACAGTGTACACCTGAAGCTATCCCAATTACTCATGTTCTTCGGATCCTATACCACAGGCAGGCAGCTACACTAAAGCTACCCCAATTGCTTGTGTTCTCATCTCCCTGCAGGCCATTAGTATGTCTGGAAGGCCAACAAGGAGAGGCAGACAGCCACAAGCCAATAAAAGAGGGCAAGCAGGCTCTGTGTCTAGAGGCAAATGTGCTGATTGTGGACACGGTGCATAGTCATCAGCACGTGGCCATGGGACACGCTTGTCCTTATTTTGGGCATTTGAATGCGTTGAGCTGCAACATGCCGAAGACTTGGTAGAGTGGATGACCAAGCCCTCCTCATCCTCCTCATCCTCTCTCACCCAGGCTCAAGGTACTGGCAAAGCAGCTACCAACACGGCCTCTTCCCTCGTCTCAATGGCATCAGTCACTCCTTCCCTAGACCCACCATGTCCTCCTGCGGAGTCCCCCGAACGGTTTGGGCAGGTACCCAGGCTTAAAGGGTTTGTCCTGAGGCAGGCCAGGGAAGTCTGTGTTTATTTCCACCAGTTGTAAAATGCCAGTGCTCAGCTGGCTGAGCTCCAAAAGGAATTAAACCTGCCCTATAACCGCCTTATCTGTGACATGTCCACCAGGTGGAACTCAACGTTGATCATGCTGCAGCGGCTGCACACGCAGCAGAGGGCCATCAATGAGTACCTGTGCAACTACGGCTCCAGGACAGGGTCAGGGGAGCTTGATTTTTTTCCCCATGCCAGTGGGCCATGACCAGGGATGCATGCACTGTCCTGTGACCATTTGAGGAGGCCACGAGGATGGTGAGCAGTGACAGTGCATGCATCAGTGACACTGTACCTCTTGTCCACCTGCTGGAGCACACGCTGTGTGGAATAATGGACAGGGCACTTGAGGCAGAACAGAGGCAGGAAGAGGAGGACTTCCTTGCCTCTCAATGCCCCCTTTATCCAGACAGTGTTTCTGATGTCCCGCCGATCACACAGGAAGAGGATGAGGAAGAGGAGGATTGTGTCAGCATGGAGATGGAGCCTGGCACTCAGCATCAGAAGCAGTCTTTTAGGGATGATTTACAGCCCCAACAAACCCGTGGACTTGTACATGGCTGGGAGGAGGTGGCTGCAGCTCATGTCATCCTTAGTGACTAAGAGGGCTCCGGACCGAATGTCTCAGCTAACCTATGCTGCATGGCCTCCCTGATCCTGCAAAGCCTGCGGAAGGGATCATTACTGGCTGGCAACTCTCCTTGATCCACAGTATAAGGGTAAGGTTGTGGACCTTATCTTGCCATCGCAGAGGGAGCAGAGGATGAGACATCTCTGGAAGGCCTTGCAGAAAGGTCTGTGCAACGCATTCCCAGAGAGTGGAAGATTACAAATTCCTGGTCCTGGACAACGTGTTGCTGAGGCTTCAGCCAGTCACAGAAGGAGCGGTGGAGAAGGTGACCATCTGACCGATGCATTCAGACAATTTTTTAGTCCGCTGCCCCAAGGTATGATTGGTTCCAGCAACCATCGCCAGCGTCTGAATTACATGGTGCAGGAATACCTAGGAGCAAGGTCAGACTTGGACACCTTTCCCACCGAAAATCTTCTGGCTTACTGGGTCTTGAGGATTGATCACTGGCCAGAGCTTGCACAGTATGCAATTGAGCTACTGGCCTGTCCTGCATCCATCATGCTGGAGGAGGACTCAGTGCTGCTGGAGGCTTTGTAACCGATCACAGGGTGCACCTGTCCACCGACTCGGTTGATCGACTGACCTTCATGAAGATGAATCAGTCTTGGATCACCACCAGCTACCTGAAGCTGATGTAACCGAATAATCTTTTTTGAAATGTCACATCCCTTCAAGACTGCCTATGCTGATGCTGAGTGACTATCCTGTTCAGCTGACTGACTATCCTCTTCCTCCTCAATGATCCTGCTGATAGCTTGGAAGAACATTTTTGGTTCTCGGCATCGCCACCCGTGGCTAAGGCCCAATTTTTCAGCCCCTGTTTAACAGGGGCGTGTAATTACAATTTTTGATGCATTTTTTTGCAGGATGGTTCGTTGCGGCGCTCAACTACAATATTTGTGAGTGGTTGCAGTGTTGTGGCACCAGCACCGGTGCCTAAGGCCCAATTTTTAAGCCCCTATTTAACAGGGGCGTGTAATTACAATTTTTGATGCAATACTTTGCAGCAGGGCTCATTCCTGCAAGCCAACTAGAGTATTTGTGAGAGGTTGCAGTGTAGTGGCACTAGCACCAGTGCCTAAGGCCCAATTTTTCAGCCCCTGTTTAAAGCGGTTGTATAGCCGCAGAAGTTTTTTTTTTCTTCGCTCGTCCTCACCCCTTTTCCTGACTGGCAGGGCTGTGCGCTCGGATAGGGGTCTGGTATGGATTTTGGGGGGGACCGTTTTTTTTTTCAGCGTAGGGGATTCCCCTTAAAATCCTTACCGGACCCAAGGGCCTGGTATGCCCCCGAAGGCATGCAGGCTTCTTTAGTGAGGCGACATTATCGCCTCTATCGCTTGCTACTATAGGAAAATTAAATTTTCCTATTGCAGCCAGCACGAGAACCAGCGCGGCGGGATCGCGCTGGTTAGAGAAGCCTGTCGCCGGTAACCAAGGCGACAGGATCGCGCTGGAAACACAATATCAGCGGAACCTACTGTAATACAATTTTTGATTCAATGCTTTGCAGCAGGGCTCATTCCTGAAGGCCAACTAGAGTATTTGTGAGAGGTTGCAGTGTATGAAATACTTACCTTAGAACGAGGCCCCAACATCTGGCCCAATCCACGCCGAGGGAGCTGACATGTTCCCTCTGCGTTTATTCCAGGTATCGAGGCTCTGGCGCTGTGAGTGGCCGGAGCCGTAATATCGTCACTCCTGCACACGCGCGCGAGAGATTTCTTCCCAGCAGGGCCCGGCGTCTGCCGGGCTTCCAGCCAAGAATCCCCAGGGGCGTGTAATTACAATTTTTGATGCAATCCTTTGCAGCAGGGCTCATTCCTGCACTCCAACTAGAGTATATGGTAGAGGTTGCAGTGTATAGGCCTAATTTTTCAGCTCCTGTTTAACAGGGGCATGTAATACAATTTTTGATGCAATGCTTTGCAGCAGGGCTCATTCCTGCACTACAACTAGAGTATATAGTAGAGGTTTCAGTGTATAGGCCCAATTTTTCACCCCCTGTTTAACAGGGGCATGTAATACAATTTTTCATTGCAATGCTTTGCAGCAGGGCTCATTCCTGCACTACAACTAGAGTATCTGGGAAAGGTTGCAGTGTTGTGGCACCAGCAAACAGTGTAATTACAATTCTTGATATAATATTTCACAGCAGGGGCTGTTCCTGTGCCCACCGAGAGTAACTGTGAGGACTTATAGAGTTGTGGCACCAGCACCACCACCACAACCACCAAAGGCCCAATTTTTCTACCACTGTTCAACAATGGCATGTAATTACAATTCTTGATATAATCATTCACAGCAGGGCGCTCCAGCGCCCACCAAGAGTCACTTTGAGGGCCTACAGTGTTGTGGCAACACCAACAACTTGTTCCGCCATTTCTGCCGAGCATATAGGGCAGGCCCCTACTTTCAAACATCCAACTTAAAAATGTCTCCTACTTGCAAATGGAAGGAGACAACAGGAAGTGAGATGAAAAAAGATGGAAGGCCAAAAAAATTATACAGGGGTGATAACCCTTCCCTATGTTTTCCAAAAAGCTTAAAAATAGATTTTTTGACTGGAGCTACACTTTCAAAATGTACCAGTTCAAAATTACAAGCAGATTCTACTTAACACAACAAACCTACACAGTCCCTGTCTTGTTTGCATCACCTGGATACTGCTGTTCTGAGTATATAGGGCCTGGGGGCCCCACGCCTTTCCTTTTTTTTTATTTGGGTATGGGGTTCCCTTTAATATCCGTACAAGACCCAAAGAAGCTGGTAATGGGCAGGGGGGCTACCCATGCCATTTTTCTCAATGATTTTCATCCATTTTGCCGGAACCAGATATTACAATAAAACCGCAAGCAATTTTAAATGACTTTTTTTCTGTTAAATGTCATTTTGTGCAGGGACTGTTCTAAACATGGGAAACACGTTCCACTTCACAGGCATACTATAGACACCCCCCTGACATGATATTTAAAGGAATATTTCACTTTTTTTTTCACTTTAATAAGCATTAAAATCAGTGCTCCTGAAAAAACGTCCAATTTTGACTTTATTGAGCTCACGGTAGTCAACACAAGTTCAAATTGAATGGTCCTTCTTTTCCACAAAGAAAATGCCTGCCCCAGCTAAAGAGGTGGATGGATAAATTAATCCTTTCCTTAAACTTTCATCAATGTATTCTTTTAGTGCCACCAGTTCTAGGAAAAATTCTTCCAAAAGGTACCTCAGCCCCTGGGAGTAACTCAATTGGGCAGTCGTAAGACCTATGAGGAGGAAGCGTTTCTGCCCCCCTTTCAGGGCCTTGGGTTGTAAAGGTATCTGGTGTTCAGCAACAAAAGCTAGATCAATGAAAAAGCTGCAGGCCCCGGAGTCAGTTATGGCTCACACTTGAATATTTCTTCCTGGAAGCTGTAACAGAATGGGAAGAGCCTGATGATGAGGGTCACTTGACAGAGATGGAGATTTAGCAGAAGACATAGACAGCAGTTTGGTTGAGCTCATACTCACATAGGGGTCTGGTTCCCTATAGTAAAAGCACAGATTTTTCAGGCAACGGTGTTGACATTCTTCACTGGTAAGTGAAGGATGAAGCAAGCCGAGCTGCATGGGTTCAGAGGCATTAGGGGCAGATGCTGCAACTTTGGGAGGAGCTGGGCCTAGTGAACTGGCCACTTATGTCATCATCCATACAGGGTGAAATTGACCGACAGATCTTTCAGACCTGCTTTCTCTCAGTCTCCAGTCAATCTGAATATATAACTTTACAATATAATCTTCAAGAGAGGATGGAACACCAACCTGAGCTAGTTTATCTTTCAGGACCTCTGACAGACCCATGCGGAACTGATAGTGGAGAGCCGCATCATTCCGATATGTTTCGGAGCTCCAGCGCCTGAAATCTGAAACATAGTCCTTGGCCGCTCTGCGATCCTGCTGGAGTGTATGGAGGACTGCCTTTGCAGTGGCGGTTCACTGTGGGTCATCATAGATTTGGGACATGTCTTCAAAGAAGGTGGTCAAGGAAGATAAGGAAGTAAATTTCCTTTCCAGTAGGCTATGAGCCCATGACTGCGGCTCACTCTGCAGCAAGGAGATAACAAATCCTACTTTAGTAGTCTCCAGAGAAAAGGTGCGGGGCTGTAGGGCAAAGTACAGTTTGCAGGCCGTGCAAAAAGTCCTGAACTTGCTGCAGTCCCCGGAGGACCTTTCTGGAGTAGGAACTCTGGGCTCTGGTGGTAACATCACAACTGCGGGAGCAGCAGGTCTTCCAGTGGAAGAGGAAGAAGCAGCACTGCAAACAGTGGAGGGGGATGACAAAGTATGGACCCATTCCTCCAGCAGGGTATAACCTGCCTGTAAATCCTTTACAGCTTGTGTGAGGACTGCCAGGTTTTGGCATAGCTCATCCAAGGGAGAAGTTCCTCTCTCAGGCTCAGACATGGCTGTCTTATACTGTCACATTCCTGGTAGGAAGAGTCTGGTATGCAGAGGAAGGCTTCTCTTACACCTCTGACTTGTGGCCCCTGGTAGAGCAGACAGGTGGCGCAGGAGTGCAGAGTCGCATGAGGGCAGGTAGTCCTGCTAGCTGCTGGGCTTCCGGTTGAGAGGTGTGGCAGATGACAGAGGATGCAGGTATGCTGTTAATGCAGGACAGCAGATGCAGGTAAGCTGTAGATGCAGGGCAGCAGATTCAGGTATGCTGTGGATGCAGGGCAGCGGATGCAGGCAAGTTATAGATACAGGACAGCAGATGCAGGTATGCTCTGGATGCAGGTCAGCGGTACTGGAGCTACACAGGCTGGAAGCAGAAGACTGGAGCAGGGTCGGATAAGCTGGGCCATACACAGTGTGGTCAGATAAGGTACAGATGCAAAGACTGGAGAGTGGCCAAAGTACAAGCCAAGGTCGATACAGGTGGAGAGCAGGAATAGTCACGAATAGCAAGCCAGGTAAGTAACTGGAATCAGATGCAAGTAGGCAGGAAACAGAACACTCACAGAAACGCTGTAGACAAGACAGCACTGGAACTGTGTACTGATCTGGTTTAGCACATTTTGTGCCCTCATCTGTCACAGGATGTGCTGCGCATTAACGTGCATGCGAATAACCGTTCACATTCTGGCACATCTTCATCCGTATGTGCTAATGCAGCTTCCCCAAAATAAGTTTGTACTCTGAGTCAATCTGTGGATAGTAAGGAAAGGAACAAAGAGCAATAAAAAACATAGACCTGAAGTGTGCCGGGGTCACGTGGTCAGAATGCCTAAAAGGGGGCAAAAATAACACAGTAGGATGAAAGCTTAACAACCAGATCACACAGTGAATTAACGTCTAACCTGGGGTGGTGGCAATGAGATATGTATTTAGCTGCAGAAAAGGGAGCGCTAGGAAAGGCAGTAGAGGACCATCCCAGGGTTTGACAAATGTAACACTAACAAGCTGGTATAAAACCAACACCAAGCACCACACCTTGCCAGGCTCCAAGTACCTGATAACAGTGCCACCCCCAAATGCTGCGTCTTGCGAGCATGCAGATGTAACAGAAAGATTAGTAGATTGGCTAAAGTAAGTGAGACCCTGGGCCAGAAGCACCACTCCCCTGGCTTTAGGAACCACAAAAGCCAGCTATAGCACCGCCTAGAGCCCCAAGCTGGTAACCAACACAAAAGGATACCTGAGAGTATGTTAAATACGTCACGAAAATAAGACCCACAATGGAAGTCAGCTGAGCACAGCAGGGAGTCTACTCTGCTGGAACCCTGAGTAGGGATGAGCTTCGTGTTCGAGTCGAACGCATGTTCGACTCGAACATCGGTCGTTCGTGCGTTCGCCGAATTCCGAACGTTTGGGCCGTTCGCGGCAAAATTCGTGTGGCCCACAATGCACTGCGATGGCGCAATGCATTGCTGTCTCACGATTGGCCAAGCATGCACTGTGACCCCGCATGCTTGGCCAATCGCAGCGCCAGTAGCGGGAAGAGCAATGGTTGGTCACAGGCATCCTGCCTGTGGCCAATCATAGCTCAGACAGTGTAGTGCACGCCCCACACTATATAAAGCTGCCTTTCAGGCGGCCTCGTGTAGTGTTTGTTAGCATCTGAAGCAGTGGGTGTTCTGTGTACCTTCAACACAGTTACACACCAATCGTTTTTGGCTGATTTACTATTTTGCTCTTGTGTAGTGGTTACTGTCTGTGCCCTGACCGCAGTATACACCACTATATTCACCTCACCTATATAGCTAGTGATCTAGCTTTAATAATAGAGCTTGCAGTCAGTAGTGTTAGTGCGTGCTGTCTGCGTGCTCTGTACCCAGTACATACCACTATATACACCTACATAGCTGTTCTCTATTTGAGCCCGATTGTCATTTGCTGGAGTTATTGGAAGTTGTGTGTGCCTCCAGCACAGCACAGTATACAGCTGTATATGCCCCTTTAACTCTGCTGTTTTCTTGTTATTGTCTGCGTGCCCTGACCGCAGTATACACCGTGATATTCACCTCACCTATATAGCTAGTGGTCCATCTTTAACAATAGAGCTTGCAGTCAGCAGTGTCACTCAGGAGATAGTGCGTGCTGTGTGCCTGCTCTGTACCCAGTACATACCGCTATTATCCACCTACATAGCTGTTCTCTATTTGGGCCCGATTGACATCTGCTGGAGTTATTGGAAGTTGTGTGTGCCTCCAGCACAGCACAGTATACAGTTGTATATACCCCTTTAACTCTGCTGTTTTCTTGTTATTGTCTGCGTGCCCTGACCGCAGTATACACCGTGATATTCACCTCACCTATATAGCTAGTGGTCCATCTTTAACAATAGAGCTTGCAGTCAGCAGTGTCACTCAGGAGATAGTGCGTGCTGTGTGCCTGCTCTGTACCCAGTACATACCGCTATTATCCACCTACATAGCTGTTCTTTATTTGGGCCCGATTGACATCTGCTGGAGTTATTGGAAGTTGTGTGTGCCTCCAGCACAGCACAGTATACAGCTGTATATACCCCTTTAACTCTGCTGTTTTCTTGTTATTGTCTGCGTGCCCTGACCGCAGTATACACCGTGATATTCACCTCACCTATATAGCTAGTGGTCCATCTTTAACAATAGAGCTTGCAGTCAGCAGTGTCACTCAGGAGATAGTGCGTGCTGTGTGCCTGCTCTGTACCCAGTACATACCGCTATTATCCACCTACATAGCTGTTCTGTATTTGGGCCCGATTGGCATCTGCTGGAGTTATTGGAAGTTGTGTGTGCTTCCAGCACAGCACAGTATACATCTGTATATACCCCTTTAACTCTGCTGTTCTATAAAAAAGGCATCTGCAGGAGTTAGTGGGTGTTGTGTGCCTCCAGCACAATATAAACTACCCAACTACTGTTTTACCCAACTCCCTTCAGGCCATTACCATGTCTGGAAGGCCAGCAAGGAGAGGCAGACAGGCGCGAGCCGATAAAAGAGGGCAAGCAGGCTCTGTGTCTAGAGACCACAGTGCTGGTCGGGGACGCGGTGCATTGTCATCAGCACGTGGCCATGGGACATGCTTGTCCTTCTTTTCTGCAGCTGGACATGTTGAACCGCAACATGCCAACGACTTGGTAGAGTGGATGACCAAGCCCTCTTCATCCTCCTCATCCTCTCTCACCCAGTCTCAGGGTAGTAGAAAAGCAGCTGCCAACACATCGTCGTCCCTCCTCTCAATGTCATCATCAGTGACTCCTTCCCTAGACCCACCACGTCCTCCTGAGGAGTCTCCTGAACTCTTTGAGCACAGTGTTGGGTACATGCTCCAGGAGGATGCCCAGTGTTTGGTGGGCTCTGATGATGACACTCAGCTAGAGGAAGGCAGTAGCGTGAGCACAGAGAGAGGGGATGCTCAAGAAGGACAGCAATCTGGCAGTAATGTTCCACAAGCTGCAGCATACTGCCAGGTTTGCTACAGCGATGAAGAGGGAGGGGATGATGAGGGCACTGACTCCACATGGGTGCCTGGAAGGAGGGAGGAGGAGGAGGAGGAGGAGGAGGAGGAGGCACATGTCCAACGAGGCAGGATGCCCTCCGGGGGCCAGCTTAGGGGCAGCACACTGACTGAATCACACCGCAGAGCTCCGCCTGCGCAGAGCGCTTCCTCTGCGCAGAGCGCTTCCTCTGCGCGTTATTCTAAAAGTTCTTTGGTGTGGGCCTTTTTTGAGACGAGTGCATCAGATCGCACCGCTGCTATTTGCAACATATGTCTCAAGCGTATCTCACGTGGCCAAAACATCAGCCGCTTGGGCACCACATGCTTGACCAGACATATGTTGACCTGCCATGCAGCTCGTTGGCAAGCATACCTCAAAGACCCACACCAAAGAACAAAGCGGACCTCTCCTTGCTCCTCATCAGCTGGCATCTCCAACCCCACTAGACCTTCAGTCCTCTCTGAAACCTGCTCTGAGAGGAATGAAGGTGTAGAATTAGGTGTGTCACAGCCAAGTGCTTCCGGGAACTCTGCTAGTGGTACATCCACGTCCGATTATAGCAGACAAATGTCCCTGCCCCAGCTGCTGGACCGGCGGAAGAAATTTACTCCCAGCCATCCACATGCCCAGCAGTTGAATGCTAGCTTGGCTAAATTGCTAGCACTTCAACTGCTGCCTTTTCAGTTGGTAGATTCGGCCCCCTTCCGTGAGTTTGTACAATGTGCGGTTCCTCAGTGGCAGGTCCCCAAACGCCACTTTTTCTCACGGAAGGCAATTCCGGCTCTCTACCGGCATGTGGAAGGCAATGTCCTTGCCTCGCTGGACAGGGCGGTCAGCGGTAAGGTGCATATTACCGCTGACTCATGGTCCAGCAGGCATGGACAGGGACGTTACCTGTCTTTCACGGCCCATTGGGTCACTCTTCTGGCTGCTGGGAAGGATGCAGGACAAGGTGCAGTAGTATTGGAGGTTGTTCCGCCACCACGCCTCCAAAATGCTACTATTGGTTGTGACACACCTCTCTCCTCCACCCCCTCCTCTTCTTCTTCCTCCACGGCCTCTTCCAGTGCTCTGTCCTCAGAACCAGCGGTGCTCCGTAGGCGTTGCAGGGGCTACGCAAGTACGCAGGCAAAACGATGCCATGCCGTGCTTGCGCTGGTTTGTTTGGGGGACAGGAGCCACACTGGGGCGGATGTTTTGTCAGCTCTGCAGGGGCAGGCCGAGAGGTGGTTGACGCCACGCCAGCTTAAGCCAGGAATGGTGGTTTGCGACAATGGCACCAACCTCCTCTCCGCCCTCCGACAGGGACAACTGACCCATGTGCCCTGTGTAGCTCACGTCCTTAACCTGGTGGTGCAGCGGTTCTTGGGCAGGTACCCCGGCTTACAGGATGTCCTGAAACAGGCCAGGAGAGTCTGTGTGCATTTCCGCCGATCATTTAATGCCTGTGCTCGGCTGGCTGAGCTCCAAAAGGAGTTGAACCTGCCCAAGAACCGCCTTATATGTGACATGCCCACCAGATGGAACTCAACATTGGCCATGCTGCAGCGGCTGCACACGCAGCAGAGGGCCATCAATGAGTACCTGTGCGACTACGGCACCAGGACAGGGTCAGGAGAGCTTGGTTTTTTCTCACCACGCCAGTGGGGCATGATCAGGGATGCATGCACTGTCCTGTCACCGTTTGAGGAGGCCACAAGGATGGTGAGCAGTGACAGTGCATGCATCAGTGACACTATACCTCTTGTCCACCTCTTGGAGCATACGCTGCGTGGAATAATGGACAGGGCACTTGAGGCAGAACAGAGGCAGGAAGAGGAGGACTTCCTTGCCTCTCAAGGCCCCCTTTATCCAGACAGTGTTCCTGCTGTGCCACCCATCACACAGGAAGAGGGTGAGGAGGAGGAAGAGGAGGAGGAGGATGATTGTGTCAGCATGGAGGTGGAGGCTGACACTCAGCATCAGCAGCAGCAGTCTTATAGGGATGATTTACAGTCCCAAGAAACACGTGGACTTGTACGTGGCTGGGAGGAGGTAGCTGCGGATCATGTTGTCCTTAGTGACCCAGAGGACTCCGGACCGAATGCCTCAGCTAACCTACGCTGCATGGCCTCCCTGATCCTGCAAAGCCTGCGGAAGGATCCTCGTATTCTTCGGATCAAGGAGAGGGACCATTACTGGCTGGCCACTCTCCTTGATCCACGGTACAAGGGTAAGGTTGCCGACCTTATCTTGCCATCGCAGAGGGAGCAGAGGATGAGACATCTCCGGGAGGCCTTGCAGAAAGCTCTGTGCAACGCGTTCCCAGAGACTGGGAGGTCACAAACTCCTGGTCCTGGACAACGTGTTGCTGAGGCATCAGTCAGAAGGAGCGGTGGAGAAGGTGGCCGTCTGACTGATGCGTTCAGACAATTTTTTAGTCCGCAGCCCCAAGGTATGATTGGTTCCAGCACCCATCGCCAGCGTCTAATTTACATGGTGCAGGAATACCTAGGGGCAAGGTCAGACTTGGACACCTTTCCCACTGAAAATCCTCTGGCTTACTGGGTCTTGAGGATGGATCACTGGCCAGAGCTTGCACAGTATGCAATTGAGCTCCTGGCCTGTCCTGCATCCAGCGTTCTTTCGGAACGCACCTTCAGTGCTGCTGGTGGCTTCGTTACCGATCACAGGGTGCGCCTGTCCACCGAATCAGTTGATCGACTGACCTTCATCAAGATGAATCAGTCTTGGATCACCCACAGCTACCAAGCACCTGAAGCTGATGTAACCGAATAATTTTTTTTGAAATACCACATCCCTTCAAGACTGCCTATGCTGATGCTGAGTGACTGTCCTGTTATGTTGATTGTCTATCCTCTTCCTCCTCCGCTGATATGTTGGAAGAACATTTTTGGTTCTGGGTGATGCCAGCAGCCCAATTTTTCTGCCCCTGTTTAACAGGGGTGTTTAAGTACAATTTTTGATGCAATGCTTTGCAGCAGGGCTAATTCCTGCAAAAAAACTAGAGTGTATGGCAGAGGTTGCAGTGTGATGGCACCAGTGCCTAAGGCCCAATTTTTCTGCCCCTGTTTAACAGGGGCGTTTAAGTACAATTTTTGATGCAATGCTTTGCAGCAGGGCTAATTCCTGCAATAAAACTAGAGTGTATGGCAGAGGTTGCAGTGTGATGGCACCAGTGCCTAAGGCCCAATTTTTCTGCCCCTGTTTAACAGGGGCGTTTAAGTACAATTTTTGATGCAATGCTTTGCAGCAGGGCTAATTCCTGCAATAAAACTAGAGTGTATGGCAGAGGTTGCAGTGTGATGGCACCAGTGCCTAAGGCCCAATTTTTCTGCCCCTGTTTAACAGGGGCGTTTAAGTACAATTTTTGATGCAATGCTTTGCAGCAGGGCTAATTCCTGCAATAAAACTAGAGTGTATGGCAGAGGTTGCAGTGTGATGGCACCAGTGCCTAAGGCCCAATTTTTCTGCCCCTGTTTAACAGGGACATGTAATTACAATTCTTGATATAATATTTCACAGGAGGGCCCCTTCCTGTGCCCACCCAGAGTAACTGTGAGGACTTATAGTGTTGTGGCACCAGCACCACAACCACCAAAGGTCAATTTTTCTACCACTGTTCAACAATGGCATGTAATTACAATTCTTGATATAATCGTTCACAGCAGGGCGCTCCAGCGGCCACCAAGAGTCACTTTGAGGGCTTACAATGTTGTTGCAAAACCAACACCTTGTTCCGCCATTTCTGCAGAGCATATAGGGCAGGCCCCTACTTTCAAACATCCAATTTACAAACATCTCCTACTTGCAAACGGAAGGAGACAACAGCAAGTGAGATGAAAAAAGATGGACGACAAAACAAATTATACAGGGGTGATAACCCTTCCCTATGTTTTCCAAAAAGCTTAAAGATATTTTTTTTGACTGGAGCTACACTTTAAAAATGTACCGCTTGAAAATGACAAACAGATTCAACTTAACACAACAAACCTACACAGTCCCTGTCTTGTTTGCACCGCCTGTATACTGCTGTTCTGAGTATATAGGGCCTGGGGGCCACACGCATTTCCTTTTTTTAATATGGGTACGGGGTTCCCCTTAATATGCGTACAAGACCCAAATAGGCTGGTAATGGGCAGGGAGGGCTACCTATGCCATTTTTCTGAATGATTTTCAACCATATTACAGGAACCAGATATAACATTAAAACCGCAAGCAGTTTTAAATGGTGTTATTTCCGTTTAATGTCATTTTGTGCAGGGACTGTTCTAAACACGGGAAACACGTGGCACTTCACAGGCATACTATAGACACCCCCCAGGCACCATATTTAAAGGAATATTTCACTTTTTTTTTCACTTTAATCGTCATTAAAATCAGTGCTCCCGCCAAAACGGTAGTTTTTAAAACTTTTTTTTGCAGTGACCCATGTCCCCTGAGGCAGGAGGCAGATCGCCAAACCCTTTTTAGCACACTATCTTGCATATTAGCCGTTAAAATTAGCACTTTCCAATTCGAACGTTCGAGTCCCATAGACTTCAATGGGGTTCTAACGTTCGTGCCGAACGCGGGGGTCGTTCGCAAGTTCTGGTGCGAACCGAACCGGGGGGTGTTCGGCTCATCCCTAACCCTGAGGATGGCTTCAAACGAAAATGCAGAAAATACAACAACCTGACGGGTCATTCAACATGAAATGCTGAGACTTAACTCGTTACGCCCCCTGAAAGTGCTGTGGGCCAATACAAGCTGGAAGAGGCAAAAAAAAAAACAGAAAAGCAAATAGGAACTGGAAACTTAGACCGGAAAGCCTAGAAAACATGCCAAGCAGTGTCATGAGCCTTCCTGGTATTTAAAACAAAACCTAATGATCAAGGCTGCTGTGTCAGCCAAATGGAAAACCAATCTACCACGAAACTGGAACTGGAGAAAGTGCGACGCTGGTACCTACTTCCGAGACCTGAGCCTATTGATACTGGCTCGGGCCCCGAGACGGCTCCGGGATCCACTAAAGCTCCTGAGTAGGGATGAGCTTCATGTTCGAGTTGAACATACGTTCGACTCGAACATTGGCTGTTCGCCCGTTCGGCGAATTCCGAACATTATGAGCCGTTCGCGCCAAATTCGTGTGGCGCTCACGGCCCACAATGCACTGCGTCGTCATCGCAGTGCATTGCTGGCTCATGATTGGCCAAGTATGCACTGTGACCCCGCATGCTTGGCCAATCACAGCGCCAGCAGCGAGGAGAGCCATGATTGGCCACAGGCAGGATGCCTGTGGCCAATCATAGCTCAGGCTGTGTAGTACACGCCCCACACTATATAAGGCCACCAGTGCGGCGGCCTTGTGTAGTGTGTTGGCGTCTGAAGCAGTTAGTGGGTGTTCTGTGTACCTTCAACACAGTATACACCGATCGTTATCGGCCGATTTTCGATCTTGCTCTTCTGTAGTGGTTGTTGTCTGCGTGCCCTGACCGCAGTATACACCGCTATATTCACCTCACCTATATAGCTAGTGATCTATCTTTTATAATAGAGCTTGCAGTCAGTAGTGTTAGGAGCTTGTGCGTGCTGTCTGTGTGCTCTGTACCCAGTACACACTGCTATATCCACCTACATAGCTCTTTTCTATTTGAGCCATCTGCCATCTGCAGGAGTTATTGGAAGTTGTGTGTGCCTCCAGCACAGCACAGTATACATCTGTATATACCCCTTTATCTCTGGTGTTCTATAATAAAGGCATCTGCAGGAGTTAGTGGGTGTTTTGTGCCTCCAGCACAATATACACCTGTATCTACCCTTTATTGCTGTTCTCTAATAGAGCCATCTGCAGGGCTTAGTGGGTGTTGTGTGACTCCATTACAGTATACCCCTTTATCTCTGGTGTTCTATAATAAAGGCATCTGCAGGAGTTAGTGGGTGTTGTGTGCCTCCAGCACAATATACACCTGTATCTACCCTTTATTGCTGTTCTCTAATAGAGCCATCTGCAGGGCTTAGTGGGTGTTGTGTGACTCCATTACAGTATACCCCTTTATCTCTGGTGTTCTATAATAAAGGCATCTGCAGGAGTTAGTGGGTGTTGTGTGCCTCCAGCACAATATACACTACCCAACTGCTGTTTTACCCAACTCCCTTCAGGCCATTACCATGTCTGGAAGGCCAGCAAGGAGAGGCAGACAGGCGCGAGCCGATAAAAGAGGGCAAGCAGGCTCTGTGTCTAGAGACCACAGTGCTGGTCGGGGACGCGGTGCATTGTCATCAGCACGTGGCCATGGGACACGCTTGTCCTTCTTTTCTGCAGCTGGACATGTTGAACCGCAACATGCCAACGACTTGGTAGAGTGGATGACCAAGCCCTCTTCATCCTCCTCATCCTCTCTCACCCAGTCTCAGGGTAGTAGAAAAGCAGCTGCCAACGCATCCTCTTCCCTCGTCTCAATGTCATCATCAGTGACTCCTTCCCTAGACCCACCACGTCCTCCTGAGGAGTCTCCTGATCTCTTTGAGCACAGTGTTGGGTACATGCTCCAGGAGGATGCCCAGTGTTTTGTAGGCTGTGATGATGACACTCAGCTAGAGGAAGGCAGTAGCGTGAATGCAGAGAGAGGGGATGCTCAAGAAGGACAGCAATCTGGCAGTCATGTTCCACAAGCTGCAGCATATTGCCAGGTTTGCTACAGCGTTGAAGAGGGAGGGGATGATGAGGGCACTGACTCCACGTGGGTGCCTGGTAGGAGAGAGGAGGAGGAGGAGGAGGAGGAGGCACATGTCCAACGAGGCAGGATACACTCCGGGGGCCAGCTTAGGGGCAGCACACCGACTGAATCACACCGCAGAGCTCCGCCTGTGCAGGGCGCTGCCTCTGCACGTTATTCTAAAAGTTCTTTGGTGTGGGCCTTTTTTGAGACGAGTGCATCAGATCGCACCGCTGCTATTTGCAACATATGTCTCAAGCGTATCTCGCGTGGCCAAAACATCAGCCGCTTGGGCACTACATGCTTGACCAGACATATGTTGACTTGCCATGGAGCTCGTTGGCAAGCGTACCTCAAAGACCCACACCAAAGAACAAAGCGGACCTCTCCTTGCTCCTCATCAGCTGGCATCTCCAACCCCACTAGACCTTCAGTCCTCTCTGAAACCTGCTCTGAGAGGAATGAAGGTGTAGAATTAGGTGTGTCACAGCCAAGTGCTTCCGGGAACTCTGCTAGCAGTACACCCATGTCTGATTATAGCAGGCAAATGTCCCTGCCCCAGCTGCTGGACCGGCGAAAGAAGTTCACTCCCAGCCATCCACATGCCCAGCAGTTGAATGCTAGCTTGGCTAAATTGCTAGCACTTCAACTGCTGCCTTTTCAGTTGGTAGACTCGGCCCCCTTCCGTGAGTTTGTACAATGTGCGGTTCCTCAGTGGCAGGTCCCCAAACGCCACTTTTTCTCACGGAAGGCGATTCCGGCTCTCTACCGGCATGTGGAAGGCAATGTCCTTGCCTCGCTGGACAGGGCGGTCAGCGGTAAGGTGCATATTACCGCTGACTCATGGTCCAGCAGGCATGGACAGGGACGTTACCTGTCTTTCACGGCCCATTGGGTCACTCTTCTGGCTGCTGGGAAGGATGCAGGACAAGGTGCAGTAGTATTGGAGGTTGTTCCGCCACCACGCCTCCAAAATGCTACTATTGGTTGTGACACACCTCTCTCCTCCACCCCCTCCTCTTCTTCTTCCTCCACGGCCTCTTCCAGTGCTCTGTCCTCAGAACCAGTGGTGCTCCGTAGGCGTTGCAGGGGCTACGCAAGTACGCAGGCAAAACGATGCCATGCCGTGTTTGCGCTGGTTTGTTTGGGGGACAGGAGCCACACTGGGGCGGAGGTTTTGTCAGCTCTGCAGGGGCAGGCAGAGAGGTGGTTGACGCCACGCCAGCTTAAGCCAGGAATGGTGGTTTGCGACAATGGCACCAACCTCCTCTCCGCCCTCCGACAGGGACAACTGACCCATGTGCCCTGTGTAGTTCACGTCCTTAACCTGGTGGTGCAGCGGTTCTTGGGCAGGTACCCGGGCTTGCAGGATGTCCTGAAACAGGCCAGGAAAGTCTGTGTGCATTTCCACCGATCATTTAATGCCTGTGCTCGGCTGGCTGAGCTCCAAAAGGAGTTGAACCTGCCCAAGAACCGCCTTATATGTGACATGCCCACCAGGTGGAACTCAACGTTGGCCATGCTGCAGTGGCTGCACATGCAGCAGAGGGCCATCAATGAGTACCTGTGTGACTACGGCACCAGGACAGGGTCAGGGGAGCTCGGTTTTTTCTCACCACGCCAGTGGGGCATATCAGGGATGCATGAACTGTCCTGTCACCGTTTGAGGAGGCCACAAGGATGGTGAGCAGTGACAGTGCATGCATTAGTGACACTGTACCTCTTGTCCACCTCTTGGAGCATACGCTGCGTGGAATAATGGACATGGGCACTTGAGGCAGAACAGAGGCAGGAAGAGGAGGACTTCCTTGCCTCTCAAGGCCCCCTTTATTCCGATAGTGTTCCTTCTGTGCCACCCATCACACAGGAAGAGGATGATGAGGAGGAAGAGGAGGAGGAGGATGATTGTGTCAGCATGGAGGTGGAGGCTGGCACTCAGCATCAGCAGCAGCAGTCTTGTAGGGATGATTTACAGTCCCAAGAAACACATGGACTTGTACGTGGCTGGGAGGAGGTAGCTGCGGATCATGTTGTCCTTAGTGACCCAGAGGACTCCGGACCGAATGCCTCAGCTAACCTACGCTGCATGGCCTCCCTGATCCTGCAAAGCCTGCGGAAGGATCCTCGTATTCTTCGGATCAAGGAGAGGGACCATTACTGGCTGGCCACTCTCCTTGATCCACGGTACAAGGGTAAGGTTGCCGACCTTATCTTGCCATCGCAGAGGGAGCAGAGGATGAGACATCTCCGGGAGGCCTTGCAGAAAGGTCTGTGCAACGCGTTCCCAGAGACTGGGAGGTTACAAACTCCTGGTCCTGGACAACATGTTGCTGAGGCATCGGTCAGACGGAGCGGTGGAGAAGGTGGCCGTCTGACTGATGCTTTCAGACAATTTTTTAGTCCGCAGCCCCAAGGTATGATCGGTTCCAGCAACCATCGCCAGCGTCTGATTTACATGGTGCAGGAATACCTAGGGGCAAGGTCAGACTTGGACACCTTTCCCACCGAAAATCCTCTGGCTTACTGGGTCTTGAGGATGGATCACTGGCCAGAGCTTGCACAGTATGCAATTGAGCTACTGGCCTGTCCTGCATCCAGTGTTCTTTCGGAACGCACCTTCAGTGCTGCTGGTGGCTTTGTTACCGATCACAGGGTGCGCCTGTCCACCGAATCAGTTGATCGACTGACCTTCATCAAGATGAATCAGTCTTGGATCACCCACAGCTACCAAGCACCTGAAGCTGATGTAACCAAATAATTTTTTTTGAAATATCACATCCCTTCAAGACTGCCTATGCTGATGCTGAGTGACTGTCCTGTTATGTTGATTGTCTATCCTCTTCCTCCTCCGCTGATATGTTGGAAGAACATTTCTGGTTCTGGGTGATGTTATCAGCCCAATTTTTCTGCCCCTGTTTAACAAGGGCGTTTAATTACAATTGTTGATGCAATGCTTTGCAGCAGGGCTAATTCCTGCAATAAAAATAGAGTATATGGGACAGGTTGCAGTGTGGTGGCACCAGCACCAGTGCCTAAGGCCCAATTTTTCTGCCCCTGTTTAACAGGGGCGTTTAATTACAATTTTTGATGCAATGCTTTGCAGCCGGGCTAATTCCTGCAATAAAACTAGAGTATATGGGAGAGGTTGCAGTGTGTTTTTCTACCACTGTTCAACAATGGCATGTAATTACAATTCTTGATATAATCGTTCACAGCAGGGCGCTCCAGCGCCCACCAAGAGTCACTGTGAGGGCTTACAATGTTGTGGCAAAACCAACACCTTGTTCCGCCATTTCTGCAGAGCATATAGGGCAGGCCCCTACTTTCAAACATCCAACTTACAAACATCTCCTACTTGCAAACAAAAGGAGACAACAGCAAGTGAAATGAAAAAATATGTACGGCAAAACAAATTATACAGGGGTGATAACCCTTCCCTATGTTTTACAAAAAGCTTAAAAATAGTTTTTTTGACTGGAGCTACACTTTAAAAATTTACCAGTTGAAAATTACAAACAAATTCAACTTAACACAACAAACCTACACAGTCCCTGTCTTGTTTGCACTGCCTGTATACTGCTGTTCTGAGTATATAGGGCCTGGGGGTCACACGCATTTCCTTTTTTTAATATGGGTACTGGGTTCCCCTTAATATGCGTACAAGACCCAAAGGGGCTGGTAATGGGCAGGGGGGCTACCCATGCCATTTTTCTCAATGATTTTCAACCATATTGCAGGAACCAGATATAACATTAAAACCGCAAGCAGTTTTAAATGATGTTATTTCCGTTTAATATCATTTTGTGCAGGGACTGTTCTAAACACGGGAAACACGTGGCACTTCACAGGCATACTACAGACACCCCCCAGGCACCATATTTAAAGAAATATTTAACTTTTTTTTCACTTTAATCGTCATTAAAATCAGTGCTCCCGCCAAAAGGGCCATTTTTAAAAACATTTTAGGCATTGACCCATGTCCCCTGGGGCAGGAGCCAGGTCCCCAAACCCTTTTTAGGACAGTATCTTGCATATTAGCCGTTAAAATTAGCACTTTTAATTTCGAACGTTCGAGTCCCATAGACTTCAATGGGGTTCTAAAGTTCGTACGAATTTGGGGTCCGTTCGAAAGTTCTGGTGCGAACCGAACCGGGGGGTGTTCGGCTCATCCCTACTCTTGAGCCAGTAGAAGCTGCGGAGCAGCAATAGGCTGACTAACCAATCGTTCCATACCGCAACTCCTGGCCGGACGCAGCTAATAAATTAAAGATAGTGTGGGATGACACCCAACTGGTCAGGAACACAACTAGCAAGAGAAACGTGAGCAGACAAAGAAACCTGTGACAAGAATGTAACCTACGAGAAGGAAACGTGACTGAACGAGAAACATGAGTAGCATGAGCTAATAACCGTGAGCAACATAAGAACCGAGGCTGCAAGAAAACACGACCTGCCTAGGAAACGCAGGTTGCATGAGAATGTGAATCAGTGAAACCACAAGAGAAAACCTGGGGGTACAAGAGAAAACATGGGGGTACAAGAGAGAAAACCCTGGGGGCACAAGAGAAACCTGGAAACCGGGAAAATGAGAGAAGCGTAACATTGCATGAGAAATGTAACATTGCATGAGAAACATAATACTGCATGAGAAACGTAATACTGCATAAAACGTAACATTGACAGAAAACCGTAACATTGCATGAGAAACGTAACATTGCATGAGAAACCGTAATTTGCATGAGAACCATAAACTGTATGAGAAACGTAAATTGCATGAGAACCGTAAATTGCATGACAAATTTAAATTGCATGAGAAACGTAAATTGCATGAAAAACTTACCTGCCTAAGGACAAACCGTATGAGAAACTAACTGCATGAGAAACGTGAGTTAGAACAAAATGTGAGTGGTGTAAGAACAGATGAGACGACTTGCCACTGACCAAGCCAATTAAAAACAATCACCTCAATCTGTTAAACCCATAGGCGTGATGGGTACTCCACGGTGGAAGAACATGGACAACCCAGCTGTGTGAGACAACCAGAAAACCTAATAACAACCTGCCCGTGACGCAACAAACCCCCTGGTACCTGACAAGTAAAGGACGTAGGACCTAAAGTGTAAGGATGTGGTTGCCGAAACGACAGAACCAACAGTGCATGAATGTGAGCCTGATGACACCACCCTGATGAATGCAGAAGTGAGCCCGAGCAACCTGCAGCGCCAAGACAGGAAATTAAAAACGAACACTCAGGGCTAAGGTACCCACAGACCGTGGTGGGTAGTAGTAAAGGTGTAACGGTGAACGTATACATATGATGTGTGGACTACAGGCTAGAAGATTGTGGGACGACAATCAATTAACAACAAAACCTCAGCCCGTATAGAGCTATAGACGTGACAGATCCTGGATGTAAGTACCAGCTAACGGAAATGCCACGAACGAAGGACAACATGAAACGTGCGACACATGGGAAAAACGTAAACATATGGGAAAAAATTTAAGAAACATGGGAAAAACATGAGAAACACGGGAAACGTAAGAAAACGTTGCCTGAGACACGTAAATTGCCTCAGACATGTAAAATACAACAGACACGTAAATTGCATCAGACACGTAAATTGCATCAGACATGCAAATTGCATGGGAAAATGTAAAACCTGAGAACCATAAATTCCCTGAAAACACATATAAGAACCGTAAAATGTGTAAAACGTCAACCACCTGAGAAACGCAAAACGCATGAGCAACGCAAATTGCAAGAAAACCCGTAAATAGCAGAAAATTTTAAAATTGCGTACGAAACCGTAATTTGCAGAAAACTGTAAATTGCGTAAGAAACTGTAAATTGCATGAAATGTAAATTACATGAAACCATAAATTGCACGAAAAAAACATAAATCGCATGAAATGTCAACTGCATAAGAAACCGTAAATTGCATAAACTGTAATTGCATAAAGCCGTAAACTGCAAAAACATAAATTCCGTAATGACCCGTAAATTGCAAAAACATAAATTCCGTAATGACCCGTAAATTGCATGAGACCGCAAAAAAGGGGGGCGCATGCGCGAGGCTCAACGTGATGGACGTTCCTCACTAGAGCTCCGCACTCACCGTCGTATTCCCGGGACTCGTTCAGCTTCGTAAAGCGAGATCCCAGCTTCGCATCGACCGGGATCGCAGCGGGCTCCTCTCAGGCAAATCCGGCGATGGTCCTCACCGGCCATCGAGGCAAAACAAAGCCAAAACCGATCAAGGAGGCGCTCGCCCGGGCCTCCTCCAAGATGGCGGCGAAAGCTCAGGCTCAGGCTCAAGCACAACAACGAGCGCAGCAGCAGCAGTGTGACAGCCCCTCACATTCGGAGGATCAGCACAGCGATGAGGACGAGGAAAATACTCCAGCACAGGATGACTCTCCTAACCTCTCCTCAGCAGGTATGTCACAGGCTGACTTTTTAATGCATATGGACACAATGCTAAAAAAGGCTCTTAAAGCGACCTCTGACCAGATTACCAATAAACTTACAAGGGAGATTAGGGAACTTGGACAGAGGACGGCTGATCTTGAGACCCGTGCTGATGATATGGAGTTAACACTCCGTGAACATGCACTAGAGCTTTCATCACTCCGAGAAGAAAACGCCATGTTGCTTTCCCGTTATGAGGACTCAGAGAATCGTTCCCGCAGGTCGAATCTGCGCCTCCGGGGAATCCCAGAATCAGTTGATGACTTGCATGCATTCACACTAGCGTTGTTCCAAGAACTTTCGCCCTCAATTCCGGTGGAGCGGTTGGAATTCGACAGAATCCACAGGGCCCTCACCCGTCGTCAAACGGACGGACCCCCACGAGATATAATCATCAAATTCCACTTTTTCAAAACAAAGAAACAACTTCTTGCTTCTGCCCGCAATAAGGATAGCTTCACCTTCCAGGGACATTCTTACCAATTATTTACTGACTTGGCCCCCCTTACTATTGCGAAATGTCGTGCCATGAAGCCGCATTTGCAAATTCTCACTCAGCAACAAATTAAATATACGTGGCGCTTCCCTTTCGCCTTACAGTTTTTTTATAAAGGTCAGCAACACGTTGCTTCAACTCCAGAGGCTCTTCAGAACTTATTGGAATCGCTACATCTGTCGCCTCCAGTTCAACTTTCGGACACAGTCCTTCCACGTACTCCAGCCCGACCAGGTCCCTATCCTTATGCGGCTACTCCCAAGAGGGGTCACCGTGACTGTCCGACTCCATCAGCAATCCGCAAGGGTACCCCCTTACGCCCTGAGGCTGCAAGTTATGTCAGTCCTAAAGTATTTGTACCCCGTTGAGTGGTTTATATCTGGACATGGTACCTCACTTGTCCTTTGGTGAGCTTCGGTATTTTGCTTCCTCCTGATGTAGGGAGTTAACTTGACACATGTCCCCGTTGTTCTCTAGTAAAGTGTAATCTGATTATGGTCCTCTATTCCTAAGATAGTAACCACATATGCCTATTTCCTCTTCCTCCCCCTCCTCCCTCCTTTCCCCTTCCCTCTTCTTCCCCAATTCCCCCTTCCTTTTCCCCCCTTCCCCCCCATTTCCCCTTTTTCCCCTTCTTCCCTCCCCCTTTCCCCCTTACTCCTTTTCACCCCTTATGGGGAGTTTTATTGCGGTTGTCTTTGTTATGCTATGTTATTTTTTGCATATGTTTGATTATAGCACGCATTTATATGTTACGGTTACTTGATGGCATGATACAATGATCTCAAACATGTTTTTACATATGTCCCGGTGTTCGGCGGAGAGCTGTCACTGCTCCCCCCTATAGTTTAGTACACCCTCTCCCTGATCTGATTTTGGGGCCAGGAAGACGGTGCACATTTCTGTCGGGCGTGTTTAGTCTGACGTGTTACAGTATAATGGTCCATGTATACGCCTTACATGTATTCTTCTTCTTCTTCTTTTCTTTCTCTGTCTGTCTCTCTGCTTTCTCTCTCTTTCTCTTTTCCTCTTATCCCCTTTGCTGGGCAGCCCGTGCGTCCTCGTGGGTTTATCAGCCTTCCCCCCTATCGAAACAAACATGGCCCCCCTGAATGTTTTGTCGCTCAATGTTAAAGGGTTAAACTCTCCTAACAAGAGAGTCAAAGCATTTCGCTCCTTTGCGGCTTTGCGGGCGAGCATAGTTGCGCTTCAAGAGACCCATTTTTCATCCCACAATACCCCTAGGTCATTCAGCTATAAATATCCACAAGTTTTTACCGCCTCAGCGGCAACTAAACAAAGGGGTGTTCTTTTAGCTTTACATCGCTCGCTACCCTTTACCCTTATCTCTGAAATTAAGGACCCAGAAGGCCGTTATATTATTCTAGTTGGCCTTCTACAAGACACGGAAGTCACTCTTGTGTCATATTATGCCCCAAATAGAAACCCGGTTCCTTTTTTTTCACATCTTTTTCAAACAATTAAGGCCCATTCTAAGGGTACCCTGCTAGTGTGTGGTGACTCTAATTTGGTAATCCACCCCCATTTGGATAGATCACCTTATACCCCGGAGCATTCTTCTGTTTCCTCCCACTTTCGGACTTTATTACAACAGGCCTCTCTTCTTGATTCCTGGAGAGAATGCAATCCGACAAAGAAAAATTTCACATTTTACTCTTATCCCCATAACTCATTTTCCAGGATAGATCATATATTCCTACCCGTGTCTTCTTCTCCCGTTTTGTTACAATCCCACATACACCCGATATCTTGGTCAGATCACTGTGCTGTTGTTACCACAATCACCTCTCTGATCCCCCAATCTACCGATAGGACTTGGTGTATTAGCGATAAACATCTGGCTAATCAGTCATTTTGTCTGGACATTCAAGTGGCCCTAACGGAATATATTCAATATAACGCTACCCCGGGTATATCCCCCATCCTCCTTTGGGAGGCGCACAAACCAGTGATCCGAGGCAAATGCATCTCCATTTCTACACATCTTAAGAGGGATAAACTTCTCCAAGCGCAGCGTCTAGAGGCCAATTATAATAAGAATCTCTTCCAGTTTCAAGCTTCGCCAACAGCCGATAATAAGTTGGCCATGGAGAATGCGAAACTAGAACTGGACCTGCTTCTGGCGGAAGCAGCCGATAAATCTATTCGTAGCTCTAAGCATACTATTTATATGAAGGCCAACAAACCTGACACCTTTTTAGCCTTACGTCTTAGGAATCCAGAACGCTCCTTTAAACCGGTTCGGTTAAGAGTGGGTAAAAACTCCCTAACTAGTAATCCAGTTAAAATAGTGTCTGAATTTAGTAAACAATTGGCTAAATTATATGAAGCTAATACCCCCTGTCCCAGAGAAGCTGCTGATTCTCTTTTTCGGAATCTACAGATTCCCTCTTTATCTAACTCTAATCGGGAAATAATGGAGGCCCCTATCACCTCACAGGAAATACTTTCTGCTATCCGTACATTGAAACCACATAAACGACCGGGCCCGGATGGCCTCTCTAATTCTTATTATAAAAAATTTGCGGATACTTTGGCCCCGTTATTAGCTAACGCATTTAATACTCTCCTGAAAGATGGCTCCTTTGGTAGAGACACGCTGACCGCAATCATCTCAATGATTCCCAAACCTAACAGTGATAACACGCTTTGGTCAAATTACAGGCCCATATCTCTTCTAAATACCGACATAAAGTTATTAGCAAAAGTATTGGCTCTGCGCCTTAATAGATTTATTGGTAATTTAATCCACAAAGACCAAGTGGGATTTATCCCTAGGCGGCAAGCGAGTGACAATATCCGACGAGTGGTTCTGTTGCAACATGTCGCCAGAACTCGTAAAATACCTATGCACCTGCTTTCACTGGACATTCGTAAAGCCTTTGATACACTATCCTGGCCATATTTGCAGTATGTGCTACAGTTGTGGGGCTTTGGCCCGCATTTTTTACAGTGGGTCCAGGCCCTTTATGCTCATCCACAAGCATATGTTAAATACTCGGGCTTTACATCTCAGAGATTCCCTATTCAACGTGGAACTAGGCAAGGATGTCCTCTTTCCCCGCTGATTTTTGCTCTTGCTATAGAGCCTTTAGCGGCTTTAATTAGAGCGGATCCCAATATCAAAGGTCTGGATGTCGCTTCAGTGCCGCACAAACTTTGCTTATTCGCTGACGATGCTCTATTGTTTATTACTTCACCTCACACCTCGCTCCCTAACCTTTGTCACCTTTTAGATAAATTTGCTTCGATTACGGGGTTAGAGGTAAATCAGTCTAAATCACGGGCCCTCAACGTGTCTCTGCCACTGGAAATCTTCCAAAACTTAAAAGATAATTATCCCTTCCAATGGTCGTCATCTTCTATTCCATACCTGGGTGTTAAACTAACCAGTGACCCAACCCAATTATATCAGACCAATTATCTTCCCGCACTACGTAATCTTTCATCCCTTATGGCCTCATGGCAACCACTCTGTGTTTCGTGGATGGGGAGGATCGCGGCCGTGAAAATGACGCTGTTGCCTAAACTACTGTATCTTTTTAGGGTACTCCCGGTCGCGGTCCCCCCGTATTTCCATCGCGTTATGCAGAGTCGTATCTTCAAATATATCTGGGGTTCCACAAGACCCAGAGTCTCTAGACAGACTCTGTTTCGCCATAAAACGCAGGGAGGGTTGGGAGTACCCAATCTTCGGTTTTATTTTTATGCAGCACAATTGGCCCAAATGGCCCTTTATCATGCGACAGTTGAGTCACCCTTGTGGGTCAGTCTTGAAGCTGTTGATGTTCATCCCCTACTCATATCCAACCTGCTTTGGTTACCTCCCCAGGCTAGGAAGTCGATTGGTAATCCTGTCACCCGTTTCTCCCTGGGGTTGTGGGATAGGCTGAAGTCTGCCTATAAATTACAATCATCTCATTCTCCCTTACTCTCCTTTCTCGGCCATCCACAGTTTATGCCCGCTTATTCGGATCCTGCCTTGTTCGATGCCTGGTCCCAAAGGGGCTTAGCTAGAATATGTGACCTGGTATCGAATAACGCAATCATAAAGTTTCCGGTTCTTCAAGCCAAAACAAAACTCCCCCATAAGGAGTGTTTCCGATACCTCCAAATAATTCATTTTGTCCAAATGCACACGAAGTCATGCGCAGATTTAGGCTGCCTGTCCCCCTTTGAGTCAATTTGTAAAGCGGATCCGCACTCTCCAGGAATCATATCATGCCTCTACTCTTACCTTTCCTCTAGTCTGAGCTCCCCCCTACTGTATGCTAATGCCTGGTCCCATGATCTTTCTCTTAATATCGATCCTGAGGAATGGGGCAGAGTCTGGCATAATACTAAAATCGCTACCCAGAACATAGTTGCGGCTGAGGCCAATTATAAAGTTTTAATGCGCTGGTACTTGGTGCCAGCTAGGATTTCTAAATTTGTGCCAGGCTACTCCCCAAATTGTTTCCGGGGGTGTGATGCGGTTGGCACACATCTCCATATTTGGTGGGCTTGTCCAGTAGTGGCAGAATTTTGGAAATATATTTTTAACATCATATCCAGACTCTTCCAATGTTCTCTATCGCCAGATCCAGCGATTGCCCTTTTGAATCTCATACCTAGCAGGTTTACCCGACATCGGGCGCGGCTCTTTTTGCAGATTGTCACGGCCGCCAAACAGACCATTGCAAAAGCATGGAAATCCACAACCCTTAGCATCACTGAAGTTAAAAACCGGGTTACCCAGGCCATGATTCATAGTAAAATTGAAGCAATTATTTTAGATAGACTCCCGCTCCATTGTAAGATCTGGCAACCATGGGTAGACCACTTTTTACCCCCAAATTTTGACCCCCAGCTTTTAGTACTGTAACCCGTATAGTAATCTCTGATCCCTTACCGTGACCCGTGGGGGTCTCGGGCTGTCCGCCGCTCTTTGTCTGTCCTTTTCTGTCCTGTTTCTCCCCTGTGCTCTCTTGCATTTTTTCTATATCTCTCCTGTACTTACCCCTGTTCTCTTTTCTGTTCTTCTCTTTCTCTATGGCTGGTTGACCTTACCAGTCTTTTTGTGTTTTCTTTTATGATTACACTGTGGTAGGGTATTTCTATATGGTAAGATTCCTGCTCCCCAGTTTTGGGGGTGATTAACCCTACTTGGGGACCTCCTGCTAGTGGGATCCCCATTAAGGTTTACCCTGGATCCAATGTGACTATTTCTAGCCAAAACGTTCGGATGGGGTTCTAATGGATCCTAGGTGTTTATATTCGGTAATTATGACTCAATTGTTAACCTTGTACTGTAAGTGTTGCCTGCATCTTGATGTTATAGTACCTCTTTACTATGCGACCTTCTGTACTTGTGTACTGTTATCCTCCCTTTTTTTTTATGTTAATAAAATATTTGAAATGAGACCGCAAAAAAGAGTCCATAAATTTGCACGAGAAAACCGTAAACTGCATGAGAAACCATAAACTGCATGAGAAGACCATAAACTGCATGAGAAACCGTAAATTGCATGAGGACCGTAAATAGCATGAGAAAACGGAAAATAGCATGAGAAACGTAAACTGCATGAGAAACTGAAAAAATGCATGGGAAACCGTACATGCGTGAGAACCGAAAACTGCATGAGGACCACCCCCAGGCGGACAGACCCCCCCCACCCACAGAACCAGGTGACCGAATCCTCCCCCTCCCCCCGGCAGAACCACCAGGAGAAGGAGGAGGGCGGGAGAAGCGCCCCCCCAGGAGCCACCAGGCAGACAAACCCCCCCTCCCCCAGCAGATGCAGGAGACCTGAACCTCCCCCCTCCCCCCGGCAGAAACACCGGGAGAAGGAGGTGGGTGGGAGAAGCATCTCCCCCGCAACCACCAGGCAGACTAACCCCCCCTTCCCTCGGAAAAACCCCCTTCCCCTTCGGCAGGCAATCAAAACCTCCCCTACCCCCCACAGAACCACCAGGAGAAGGAGGCAAGCAGGAGAAGCGGCTCCCCTGGAGCCACCAGGCGGACAAACCCCCCTCCCCGGCAGAAGCAGGAGACCTAACCTCCCCCCTTCCCCGGCAGAAACACTAAGAGAAGGAGGCAGGCGGGAGAAGCGGCTCCCTTGAGGAGACAGGAGCCACCGGCGGACGAACCCCCCCTCCCCCAGCAGAAACACAGGGGGGAACCGGTGGCTGAATCCCCCCACACCCCCTCCCCTCCAGAAGACAGGTGCTGATAGGGCAATCGAACCCCCCCTCCCCTGGCAGAAACGCCGGGAGAAGCTGCCGGAGAAAAAAAAACAAGCAAGTGGGCAGGAGCAGCGGCCCCGTGGAGATGGACACCCCCCCCCCCCCCCCGGTGGAACAAGAAGTGGGGTCAATGTGTGGAGCTGGCGGGGGACGAAACACCCTCCCAGCATGAACACCAGGAGAGGAGGCGGGGCGGCTGAAACAACATGGGGAGAGAGGGGCGGAATAACCCCCCCTCCACTCGGCAGGTGATCAAAAGCTCCCCCCTCCCCCGGCAGAACCACCAGGAGAAGGAGGCGGGCAGGAGACCCCGCAGCTGATACCTCCCTCCCCCCTCCCCTGCAGCAGAGACAGCTGAAGAAGGAGGCGGGCGGGAGAAGGGCTCCCTTGTGGAGACAGGAGCTGCCGGCGAACCCCCCTCCCCCTCTTCCCCGGCAGAACCACACAGGGAAGCCTGACTCGGAAGTGATATCAGCACGAGAGCCAGAGTCCACGAGAGGAGGAGGCAGAGGAGGGCAGGCTTTATGCAGCCTGACGCCTCCTACAAACACAGGCTGACATGCGTTCAACCTTACACTTGTGGAACAGTAGTTAGCCTGCAGGAAACATTTCTTCCTCTGGTAAGCTATTTCTGACACTGGCTCAATTTTTCCATAACCCACAATTTAGCCCAGGCATGGACATGAAATCCTTTAAATAGTGGCTTGACAAGGGTATGTACCGTATTGGACACAACTTTTGCAGCACAGGTCCACTTTAGTTAAACACTGTATTAACAAATTAGAACTACCTGACTCTAAAAAATGTAGGTTTCACCAAATTTCCCACTTTCTATTTTCAATTTGGAAAAATAAACCTAATCCTCCGAACCTCACTGATTATGAGCATTGGTGACCAGGCGAAAGGACAAAGAAGTGGCATATCCTTAATCTACTCATCACTTACTAGTCACACCACTACATTTTTATACATGGAAGAATTGGAATTAGATCTGCAATAAGGTCGGGATCTGGAGGCATGGCATAAATCCTTCTCTAGATCCCTAAAAGGTATATAATGGCCCCATATCAAAACCCCTCAAACATACCCAAAAATAAATCTTCTTTCTACTGCTAGGAGCAAAGATCATTATAGCTAAGGCCTGGAAGCAGCCCAAGGTCTCTATTATTGAAACCAAAAGATCTCTTGGATAATGGCCCAGGGAAAATTGACAGCTCTATCCTAGACACAACCAAAAAATCTGAAGCGATATGGGAACCTTGGGCCTAACACGTAGGGATTTCCTTGCTTCCTGGTACCAATTCAACACAAATTGGGGGGGGGCGCCCCAGATTCTGTCAAAATCACATATATTCTCTACTATTCTCTCTCATTTCTTTTTCTTCCTCCTTTAACTGTTTCTATCTTTATTATCAAGTACTCAAGTATTATTGACATTGTTTTAATAGCTCAGAGCCTTTTTCATTTGGACTAAACCAGAACCCACTGGTTGTAGGCAGGTCTAAGCATACTGTCCTTTGATGTGGATTTCTGTTGCCTACCCACAGACAGGCTTATCGCCTTGGGACCATCCTAATGTTAGGAACACCAGGAACGTTCCCAGGTGACTGGATTCTTTTGCCATTTTGAGTTGGCTATGTGGGTGGACTCGTCAGTCATCCCTTGACACAGTATGTTCCAGATGAGGGTGTTGGGGGAGAGGGGTGATCTCATCTCCTGCCCATTTCTAGGTTATAGCTCCTGGGGTTGTTGATGGCTCCTTCTTGTTACACATAGGACAAACAACTGTTTAACAATTCTATGTCTAAGTATATGTGTTGATCCCAAAATGGTCTATGTCATTATACTCCTTTTCTGTATACCTTGTTTTTCAGAAAATCAATAAACATGTTGAAGGAAACACATCACGATTATTTTTGAGTCTTCCCATAGGTATAGCTATGGGGTTTCTGAACATATTATTATTTTATTCACATTTCCTATGTCATAGTTTTGCACACTGAATATTTTTGGCACCATCTATATCCAGTAAGCACTAAATAAGCAATGATAGGAATCATTTGGATAAAATTAGTTCACTGTCGTGTGGCTGTTTCTATGTTCCAATATGTATTAATTAATGTGCTGCCACAATACATTGAAGCAGGCTCACAACATAGTGTTGATAACAGTTGGTGATAAGATGATTGATTGTTTCTAATTATATTATAACATACATCAAGAGTTCAGCCTGATGTTTATATTATTTACATTTAACAATGCAATGTAGTCTATATCCAATTTATCTTCAATTCTATTAATGTATACTGCAAAGCAGTGGCATTAGCAGTCAGACTGATATACATTTTAGAACAAGCTGCACTGTATTTTAATGAAATGGTTTATGTTCTTGATTGTTACCTTTTGACGTGTGTCTGAAACTCCTATACAAGTTGTAACCATTTGGTTCATATATTTACAAGCAGCCAGCACCATTTTTGTCAGTGAGTCATCTCTCTTTGACATGAGTTCCATCAGCATTGCATTAGTGGCTCTAATCTATGCTGTCTGCATAATAAGTAGAAAGCCTTATGTGTAGTCTTTAAACATCCATGGCATCCTCTGCATATAATCCCATTATAGTTGTATCACAGATTGTTTTGTGTTCTTTTTAATTACTGTTAGGACAATATTTCTCAGTAATGTACATTCTGAATGCCCCCTTCTTTCAATTGTCAGTGGATTATATGCTTTGCATAGGTTCCCTACATGGCACATTTCTGCAAGGTGTGAAAAGACAGCATTTCTTAGAAACTGACATTGCAGATATGTTGTAACTCTGAAATCTTGGTATCATTCCAAAGCTGAGAAAAAAGTGTCTTTCCTTAACATAAGTTATTGTTCCATGCTTTTATTGAATGGTAGACTATGAAGAAGTAGGTTTATTCTAATACTCTTCAGAGCTCTTTGTGCGCTGCAAAAAAAATTACAAAAAGATACATGTACAATTGTTTGCTTCCCTGTATAAAACCTATGTATGGACAAATGCATTTGGCATAAAGGACGTTTTTTTTTATTTTGATGTGTTTTAACTCTGAGACCCTGGTTAATGAAAATGCGGAATGTGGGGAAGGTCGGTTTTGTAATGCACTAAAATGGAAAGCCCAATGAAATGCACTAAAATAAATATGCATTTTGATAGATATTGTATTAGAATGTTTCAATATCATAGTTTTTAGTCCACTTGCCAATTGCAGTAGTTGTGAAGGATGTGTAAATATGGTGATGAAATACAATAGGTACCAGAGTTATAATTGTACTCTGTAACCAGCTCTCAGTAACAGACCTAGTCAAAAAAAAAAAAAAACATTGCCCTCCATGCAATGGAAGAGTGAGTAAGATGGGTATAAGCTAGCAGAATTTTAAATGAAAATTTGTATGAATATTCTAAGTACATTTTGAATGTCGATCAAAAGAAGTTCAAGATTTTCATTGCTTTTAACAATCAATTTTGGAATGAATGAACACTGTTATAAATTCATACACTTCCATGTGGGGCCATAGTGAAATGACGCTGGCAGGAACACTCTTTGCCTCTGGGTGGACATCTTATGACAGCCGCCCGTTGTCGTCACTCTCACGATGAGCCGTGTCCCCCAATCAGTGTAAAAAGCCAATAAAAATGGCTCTTTACCATGTGACCATAAGCACTGTCCTCATACACGCCGCTCGTGCGCACCCCCAAGGACGCACAGAACGGCAATCGGGGATGAGGCATTTCACTGTCACCAGCCCATCAGAGTACCTGTCACCAGCCCATCAGAGTACCCGTCACAGCTCCTCAGAGTACCCGAGTACCTATCTGCAGACCATCAGGGTACCCAAGTACCTGTCTCCAGCCCATAGTACCAGAGTATCTATCACCAGCCCATCAGAGTACCCAAGTACCTGTCACAACCCCTCAAAGTACCCAAGAATCCCAATCTCAGAGTACCTGAGTACCTATTTGCAGCCCATGCCTCATAGAATATACATTGGGGTGTTTGCTTTCCAAAATGGGGTCATTTTGTGGGTAATTCCATTGTCCTGGTGGTTCAGGACCTTCAAAACTGTTATGGGTCATCAAGAAATTAGATCTGATTTGATGCTTCTAGAACACCTGATGGTACCCCCTGCATGTTGGGCCTCTGTATGTGGCTTTGTGTAAAACACAAATGTTTTCATTTTCTTTCCACATTTTCAAAAGTCTGGTGAAAAAAAATTACATTTTCAAAAGACTCATTATGCCTCATATAATATATGTTGGGGTGTTTGCTTTTCAAAATGGGGTAATTTTGTAGGTAATTCCACTGTCCTGGTGCTCCAGGGCCTTCAAAAGTTTGATAGGTATTTAGGAAATGATACCGCTGGATTAAGATGGGGCTCAAGTAAGTACTAGGGGGCTGGTGGGGCTGCTGCACACAAAAACTGAGAATGTATTATCAATACTTACCGTAATGTTCCTTTCCCGATGGACTCCATGGCAGACTACGTGTGAGTTAACCCCGCCTCCTCTCCATTGCTATAGGACCCCATACCCATAAATTTGAACTCAACACTAGGGACTGCATTCCATAACTAGCCAACTCTTTGACCAAAGGGTGGGAACTCCGTCTGCCATGGAGTCCATCAGGAAAGGAAAATTACGGTAAGTATTGATAATACATTTTCAATTTTCCTGACAGATTCCATGGCAGACTACGTGTGGGAAATGACTAGCCAATCCACACGGGTGAGTATGCCTGATCAAAAGAAATTTAATTTAACCCGTCAACTGACAGGACTCTTAAACCAAAGTTCACAGAAGATAGAGAAGCAGTATTGTAATGTGACATAAAGGTATTAATGGAGGCCGCTGTACAGCTGATTTCTGGAGCCACATGCCGGGCTGCTGCCCACGATGCCGCCATGCCCCTGGTGGAATGTTCTGTCATCATCTCTGGAGGAGCCAAGCCCTTGGCCCTTTAGGCTTTGCGGGATGGACTGGACAATCCAGGATGCAATCATTCTGGATAGAGCTCCCTTCCCTCTGGTACTGCCTGAGTGCAAGATAAACAGGTAGACGGAGTGTCTAAAGGAGGAAGTAACTTGCAAGTACTCCTTCAGTATTTCGCCCACATCCAGAGGACCCTGGTGTCTTGAATGTAGGTAGGACAATTTCTTGGTACTCATGGAACACTGAAGTAACTTTAGGGTTTGAGCCGAGCATAGAGATGAGGACCACCCAGTCCAATAAGAAAATCAGGGAAAGTTCTTCATAACCCAAGGACCTGATCTCCGAAACCTTTTTGGCCAAAGTGATGGCAACTAGGAAGGCAACTTCACAGAAAAACCTTTGATAGAAAGTGGAGTAGACCCTGCGGTACTGAGACCAGCCAGTGAGTCAAGAACAAGATGAGGATCCCATTTGTGGAATCTTGGTCTTCTTTGAGGCTTGAGTCTTGTCACCCCATGAAATAACTGCTGGATTAAAGGGTGAACCGCCCATGATTTTTCAGAGAAGGCTGACAGAGCTGAGACTTGGACTCTGAGAGAGCTGATGGATAAAGACAGATCTAGTCCTGATTAAAGGAAGCCAAGGATATCCCAGACTCCCAGATCCCTGAACGATCTTGGCCCATATCCTCTCATAGACTTTATTTGTGCTTGTTTTTCTCAAGCCCATGAGGGTGGAGATCACTCTTGAAGCACACTCGAAAGACTCCAGCCTTTCCCTCTCTAGAACCAGACCATCAGTCTTACTGACACCGGACATGGGAGCAGGACTGTCCCCTGAGAAAGAAGATCTGGCCTGGTAGGAACAGGCACCAGGTCCCGGAAGCTGAGCTGGGTCAGCAGGGGAAACCATGGCCTGTTCGGCCAGTAAGGTGCAATCACTACCACCTTGACTGCTTCCGCTCTGAGTCTCCATAAGAGTTTTAGGCTGAATGGAAGCGGGGAAAAGGCTTATGCCCCGTTGAAGCTCAACTGACCTGTCAGTGCGTCTATTCTGAAGGCCTGGCTGCAACAGCCCCGAATGTAATACTTCTTGATTTTGAAGTTGCAGGGGGATGCAAATACGTCTACTTCGGGATTAACTCCCAAGGACAGGATCCATTGGAACGACTGCACATGAAGAGACCACTGTGTGTGAGACAGGAAGTCCGCTTGGATTCTCTGGACCCTGGGGACAAAGACCGCTAAAATATTGGCCAGGTTTTTCTGAGACAGGACATAATGAGCTCAACTTCTTGGAGCAATGTGGAGCTCCGAATGCCCCCTTGCCTCTTCACATAAGAGACCGCGTGGTGTGGTGTTGTCCATTTTCAGTAAAACTGACTCCAATTTCAGGAGATGAGTGAAAAATTGAAGAGCACACCAGGCCGCCCGTAGTTCCAGGACGTTTGAGCCTGGGTTGTGAAGCCATGCATCCCACTTGCCTTGAACAAGTTGTGACCCACAAAGGGCTCCCCAACCAGCATCGCTGGCATCGGTCATGACTGTGACCGATGAGAAGGGGGTAATGGACTGGCAGGTGAGCAGATTTCTGTGCTGAAGCCACCAGAAGAGGCTGTTCCTCACCATTGAGGTTATGTGAATGGACTGATTGCCATCCCCTGAACTCCACTGAAGGAGAAACCCTGTCTGGAAAGGTGGTCATATAAATAGGGAAGAGATCAGCTCCAAATAAACACAACAGATATAAGTACCACAATCCCTGAAATTAGTAGAACAAAAAGATAGAGAGAGTGGGACTTTAAAGGTACATAATATGGAAAGCAACACATTTATATAATAAAAATACAAAATTTATTTAGAAAGACATTTCTAAAAATGTAAGGAATACAGCTACAGTCATATCCATAGGTGTACACATATTGCCTATTAACAGCAAATGAATGCACTGTAGTCACATACAAAATATTTCCACGTCCAATGATTTCAACATGTTTCGCCAAGACAGCTTCATCAGGAAAATAAGGACGAGGATATTTAATTAAAATATAAGAAACATGATATGCTCAGCCTTAGATGTGTAAACAAAAAAGAAACAAAAAATAGTAAATCACACTTCAAAGAATTTAACTTCAATGATATCCTTAAATTCTGAAAGGAGCGGGAAGAGGGAATGTTTCTTCCCCAGGTGCTTAAAGAACTTTCTTTGCTTAGCTGGAGGAGTGGAAGGATCTTCCCACTTAAGGGCCTCTTTGACCGCCTTAACTAGTGGGGAAACAAGGGTGAAGCCGAAGCCACCAACAAAATCATCTCCCTCCAATCCACTATCTGAAGAGCCGGGGGAGGCATTATAGGGCTGGAATGGGCCCGGATCCTCCTGGGCATTGTCATTCGGGACTCGTGACTCACGTCCTCAGCAGGCTCTGTGATCAGAGTGGCTGTCGCGGTGGTGGGTTCGGTGACTGGTGGAGGAATGAGAACATCTCCTTTGTCTGGAGGAGGAATGGGAACATCTCCTCTGTCTCAAGGAGGAATGAGGACATCTCCCTTGTCTGGATGAGGAATGGAAACATTTCTCTGTCTGGATGAGGAATGGGGAAATCTCTGCTGGTGGGTCCTAAACTGAGTGTTACTTCTGGACCTGGATGAGAAAGGTTGACTTTGCAGCCTTGCAAGGTCACTGTCGTTTTGGGCAGTAAACTGACAGTCTGACCTGGAAGGGCTAGAAGAGAAGAAAATAAAAACATGACTTTAGGAGATATGTCCATACCAATGTGGACTTGGCCCCCCTTCTCACACCCCATGTACCTAAAGCGTGAGGGCTGGCTGCCCAGTGGCAGTGACCTGTCCATGGCAACCTTGCGGATGAATAGGTGATAATCCTGCAGCGTTGTAGGAACACTTACTCGTCCTAGGAGAAAGGAATGCAAATGCAGTGTAGCTTCCCCTTTAAGAGCCATCCCAGCCTCCCTCATCCTACACCATAGCCCCATGCTGGAGCTTACCTTTACCTAGAAGCCTGGTGCATGGAGGAGCTGTAGCAAGTTGCCCAGAAGAATACCAAATATGACAGGGACTGACAGGGATTTAAATTCCCCGTCTGTAATGGCATCACCACCATGCCCCTTCCACACCTGTGGAGTGGCGACCCACTGTAGAGTGCCCGCGCAGCCGCCGGGCCCCCGGCCACACTGCGCAGTGTGAAACCAAGCCTCGGTTTCACCCAAGGATCACGCATGCACAGAAGTGCACTGGGGCCGCAAACCCAGAAGAGGGAGCAATGTCCTGGAACGCTCCTGCATTCCAGGCACCATAGAGGCCAGAAAAAAAAAAACTAAATAAAATGCAAAAGGCATCAAAGAGGGGATGTGAGGAAGAGACAGACAAGGACACACAAAAACTTTCTGCCATGGAGGAAAAAACGAAATCTTCAGACCTGCCAGCCGATCCACTGCTTCCTTGCCTAGGCATACAAAAGACCGTCCCCACCACAGGGCATAGAGACCTGGAGCTGCACGCCCACCCATGGCTGGGCCCTTGTCTATTTTTACACAGCTAGGATGTATGCCCAGCAACAACCTTGATCGATTTGGACATCCGACAAACGTAAGTGCATTGTTTGTAGATCCACAGAGGAGGACAAATAAGGAATGCAATCCCTAATGGTGAGTTCAAATTTATGGGTATGGGGTCCAATAGCATAGAAGAGGAGGCGGTGTTACCCACATGTAGTCTGCCATGGAGTCTGTCAGGAAAGGTGTTTTTGATTTTAGAACCACTTTAAAGCTACTGTCTATAACCGGTTCCTGACCAGCACGCGCCGATGTACGTCGGCAGAATGGCACGGGCAGGCATATTGGCATACAGGTACGTCCAATCTTTAATGCCGCCCTGCCATCGCGAGCGCGCTGCCGGTGGCGCACTCGCGTGCTGGTCGGGAGCCCCCGTGAGTCCGGTCGCAGGTCCCCCGGACTCGATTGCCACGGGCATACCCGCGATCATCTCACGGGGCGGCTGAACGAGGAAATGTTGATGTAAACAGCATTTCCCCGTTCTGCCTAGCAACTAGTGACGCTGATCTCTGCTCCATGTGATTGGAGCAGAGATCAGTGTTCACTAAAATAAAGCACAGCCCCCAACAGTAACACACCCCTAGGAACACTTAACCCCTACACTGCCACCCACTGGTTAACCCCTTCACTGCCAGTGTCATTTACACAAGAATCACTGCATTTATATAGCAGTGATTGCTGTATAAATAACAATGGTCCCAAAAATGTGTCAAAAATGTCCGATGCGTCTGCCATAATGTTGCAGTCACAATAGAAATCGCTGATTACCGCCATTACTAGTAAAAAAAAAAATATTAATACAAATGCCATAAAACTATCCCCTATTTTGTAAACGCTATAACTTTTGCGCAAACCAATCAATAATCGCTTATTGCGATTTTTTTTACCAAAAATATGTACAAGAATACGCATCAGCCTAAACTGAGGCAAAAAATTTTTTTTTATATATTTTTGGGGGATATTTATTATAACAAAAAGTAAAAAATAATGCGTTTTTTTCAAAATTGTCACTCTATTTTTGTTTATAGCGCAAAAAATAAAAATCGCAGAGGTGATCAAATACCACCAAAAGAAAGCTCTATTTGTGGGAAAAAAAGGACGTCAATTTAGTTTGGGAGACATGTCGCACAACCGTGCAATTGTCAGTTAAAACGACGCAGTGCCGAATCGCAAAAAGTGGTCTGGTCTTTGACCAGCAAAATAGTCCGGGCTGAAGTGGATAACCAGAAAATCTTTACCCATAGAAACCTTTTGCACTTCAACCCTTCTCATAGCTATTCTGTTGCTGACAACCTCCATGACAAAATCGTATTCATCCTGCGCTGACGTGGTCTCTTGTACCTACAATAACTCACTATGTTTATTCTGGACACTTTATTCCCCCACTACACACAGAATTAGGCCTTGTTAACTACAACTCCGGTAATCAAAAGACACCAGAAGTTTTATAGCTGTACTCTAGTATGCTGTACCCTAGCAAGTATGGTGTAAAACTAAACTAAACTTTTCCCTGTAAAAAGCTGTCTATGTTGCCAAATAGACTCTCAATAACACCCATCTCATCCAGTCCTTATCAATTTTTTATTTTTAACTTTTTACTTCTTCCCTCCACTGTGGACATCAATTAACTCACTCGCTGCCTAGGACATTGCCAGTCATTTAAAAATGAAAATAGATGCAACTTATGAGATTTACACTGTCCAGTTATCTCCCTAAAATAATATATCATCTCCACTACCATATTCAACATTTGAGCGTGAACCCAAAGAGGAGAATGCCAAACGCTTCTCTGATGCCCACCTCACCACCTGCTTTGCGAACCCTGTTCCAAATCCTACTAGCCTTACTCTGCTCTGTTCTATCCTCCCTTACTTCCGTATTCAATCTCTCCCTCCACTGGCAAGAGTCATCTCCTTTCTCCCATTTACCCCTAAACTACTAGAATGCCTAGTCTACAATCATCTGAGCTGCTACCTCACTGATATTCTTGACCCCTTACAGTCTGGCTTTTGTCTGCAACACAGACGCTGTCCTTCTAAAGCACACTAAATGTTAAAACCAGTGGCCACTATTCAGTGCCCTGACTGTTAGACCTTTCTGCTGCCATCAACACAGTTAACCACCCACTCCTCTTAAAAATGTCACACCCTTTACCTCTGACCTCTTCATGATTCTCTCCTTACCAATCTAAGCAATCCTTCAGTGTGACCTACAACTCTACCTTCTCCTCTCCTCTTCCTCTTTCAATGGGGTCCTCCAATGTAATGTGTTAGGAACGAAAGGATACCACATAGTTTGTTGGAAATCAAAATTATCAACCTACAGAGGGATGAATTCTAAGATACCCTGAAATGATGCAGCAGGCTAGTCCATTTTGCTTAAATTTCATTGCAGCAACTCAAAATAGTACTCAGTAGTTTGCATGGCCCCACCTGCTTGTATGCATGCCTGACAACCTCCGGGGCATGCTTGTAATGAGATGACAGATGGTGCCCTGGAGTATTTCCTACCAGATCTGGACCAGGGCATCACTGAGATCCTGTACAGACTGGTGGTGTCAGATGGACTGAAACCTAATGTACCAAAGGTGTTCTTTCGGATTTAGGTCAGCTGAGCATGGGGGCCATTCAATGGTATCAATTCCTTCATTCTCCACGAGACTGGGCATTATCATGCACCAGGAGGAACCCAGGTCCCACTGCACCAGCGTAGGGTCTGACAATGGGTCCAAGGATAACATCCCAATGCCTACTGGCAGTCAGGGTGTAGAGGTCTGTGTGTCCTTCCATGGATATGCCTCCCCAGACCATCCCTGATCAAACACAAAACTGGTCATGCTGAACTATGCTACAGGAAGTCTAATGTTCTCCATGGCTCCTCCAGATCCTTTCATGTCTGTCGCATGTGCTCACGGTGAACCTGCTCTAATCTGTGAAAAGCAGAGGGCGCCAGTGGTGGACCTGCCGATTCTGGTGTTCAATGGCAAATGCCAATTGAGCTCCACGGTGCCAGGCAGTTAGCACAGGGCCAACTAGAGGATGTTGGGCTCTCAGGCCACCCTCATGAAGTCTTTTTCTGATTGTTTGGTCATAGAAATTCACACCAGTGGCCTCCTGGAGGTGACTTTGTAAGGCTCGGGCAGTGCTCATCCCGTTCCTCCTTGCACAAAGGAGCAGATACCAGTCCTGCTGATAAGTTAAGGACCTTATATGGCCCTGTCCAGCTCTCCTGTCTCCTAGTATCTTCTCCATGCTCCTGAGACTGTTCTGGAAGACACAGCAAACCTTCTGGCAATGGCACGTATTGATGTACCATGCTGGAGGAGTTGGACTGCCTGTGCAACCTCTATAGGGTCCAGGTATTGCCTCATGCTACCAGTAGTGACACTGACTCTAGCCAAATGCAAAACTAGTGAAAAATATTTAGAAAAGATGAGTAGGGAAAAAAATGTCAATGGCCTCCACTGGTAAAACCATTCCTGTTTTTGAGGTTATCTCACTGTTGCCCATCTAGTGCACCTGTTGTAAATTTCATTAACACCAAAGCAGCTGAAACTGATTAACAATTCCCTCTGCTACTTAACTGACTAGATCAATATCCAAGGTGTTTAATTGACTTGATGCTATACTCTAAATGAAAAAGTGTTCCTTTCATTTTTTAATATATATATATATACATACAGACATGCATACACACACATACACAGTATTTACACATTCTTGTACAGGCCATATACTAGGGGCTGACATATTGACAGAGGTCAGCTACATTTTACATATCAAAAGAGTGAACTGGCCCTTTTCTATGTTAATTTTATACAATTGAATTTTTCAGAGGAGGTAATTTGAAAGGGTTATAAAGTGCAGATCAGAATTTAAAGAAATCTAAAGATCCAGAAAGGACAAGTTACATGTTTATATATTTGTGTAAGACTACGATTTGGTCATAAACAATACAAAAAGTATCTAATGATAATAATTGGACATCAAAAGGGGTCTTAAATACTTATAGCTTTCAATACCAATGCTAAGGTGATGACACCCAAGGCTCTCTAGTCCTCAACTCACCCCTTCAGTCTGCTTACAGACCTTCTAAAACTCATTCTTTCAAAAACTGCCCTCAAAGTATTTGACCCCGCCCCTCCCCTTTTCAGTTGAGATTAAGACAAAATCATACTTCTTTTTCCTAAAACTCAGGCTCTAGGTGTAATCTCGGATGCCACACTTACAATCACTGACAAATCTTGCCACCTTCTCCTTCATAATATGTCCAAAATACACCCCTTCCTGTCGAATGGCACTACCGAGCAACTAAGGTTGTTATATCTCATCTCGACTATTGCAACTCTCCTCATTAGCCTTCCTGTCATGAATCCGCAATTAATATTCATGTCTGCCTGTCTGTCTGCTTACCTCTCTCTTGTGTCAGCTTAGAGGCCGGTCGATGTTCACATGTATGCTTAAGTAATCTCTCCTCAAGCATGGCTTCACCCCAGCCCCTTTCAGGAAACACTCTATTAACCTGTGCATTGCAAGCCAAGCCTTGCTGATCAATATTGTGTGTTTGGTTTCCTATCTGTGTTTTGCCGTGTGCTCTACGTCTGATTCTGTTTTCCATCCTTGGCTTGTTCTTTGCCTATTCCTGCCTGCTTAATACCCAAACCTTTGGCGTGTTCTCTGTCTATCCTTGTCTGCTAGTTGCCCCGATCTTTGGCTAATCTCCTGACTATCCCTTGTTGTCCGGGACTGCTGCTTCCTCTCCAGTTGCAGCGCAGTCCATCCTCACCACTAGAGGCTCTGGTGAACACCTGCTGGCTCTTAGGCTCCGCTCCCTTGGGAATCACATGCTCTAGCTCCCATTGTGATCTGTGTTGGTGCTCCAGAGGACCTGCTTTCCGGAACTACCCAGAGCCCCATCCGCTGCAGTCAGCCATAAGGTCCACTATCTTAGTGGTGCACTCATGACCCCATTGGTGTGCATCTGTCACCTGGACTCAGGTGACCTGCCACTTCCTACACACAGGCTATTTGCATTTGCACCAACCTTCTTTTAATACAAATAGACATAAACAAATGTAGTTAACCTTCATCTGCCAAAAACATATTAGTGGGCGAACGAACAATGTTTACTATGAACGATTACTGTGCCCGCAAACCTGAAACTTGCCATTTTTCAACTGTACAACAATAAAGAAAAGCACATGGGGCAGCACTAAAGTAATAATAAAAATAGGAATACACAAAAAGTTTCCTGATCTTTCTGTACTGATTGTGCTCCCTCAATTTCATGTCTGACCAGCGTTTCCTCAATTGCTCCTTGGATCGTCATACCCCAAAATTCCTGTGCAGACTTCTCACAACTTTAGTCATGATCTTGGCCTTTCTCACATTTGGGTTTGGGTATGGTCCATATTTTCCGTCATAGTCTGTCCTCTTCAAGATGTCCACCATCTCTACAAAGGACATATTTGTGGCCTTATATCTCCTTCTGGATCGGGAACTGCCTTGCTCCGGGCTTTCCTCGTCCCCCTTGTTGCTGCTCTCTGCATGCACCTGCTCTGTCTTCGCCATGTGCAGGGAATACACAAGAAAGAAGGCCAGGGGCAGAGTTTCAAGCATGCGCAGTGTATATAAAGCATAACAGGCGTGTGTCGTAAGTATGATCTGTGAGCAGAGGATGGAGTTGCATAAGCGCCGATCATGTAAACGAAGGTACAATTTTAGCTTGCCTATAGATTACTGCTGCTGCTTATAGATTGAGGCCTATATTGGGATAAGATTAGGAGAGTTTAGCCTGACATTAGGGTTTGTCTTGTGTTGTGTCGTGCAGCTAAAATGGATAAATTTACCGATCCAGAATTCCTCCCAAACTTTATAGATAAGTACAGGGAGCTGCCATGTCTGTGGCAAGTAAAAAATAAAGATTATTCCAACAAGCTAAGGAGGAAGGCAGCGCAGGAGCAACAGTTGGAATTAGAGAAGCCAGTGACTCCCACAGCAGACATCACCTACTTGAAGGCCAAAATTGGTGGCCTGAGAAGCACATATAATAGGGAGCACAAGAAGGTCCAGGATTCCATGAGATCTAGAGCAGCAGGAGATGACATTTATGTCCCCAGTCTGTGGTACTACAACAGACTGCATTTTTTGTCAAACCACAGTGAACCCAGGCCATCACTATCAACACTTCCTTCCACACCTCCTTGCACTCTTCCTTCCACATCAGATGATGCTTCCGAAGTCCAACCTGGGCCTTCTAACCAGGAACATGGGGAGGAGCCCAACTTGAGCCAGGAATAGCATTGTTGAACATATTTATTGTCAAAAATGTAGTGATGTTAACTAGATGCTATTATTGATCACTAATTTCTGATTTAACAAAGTGGTTTACATATCAATAGACAATAATAGCTAAAAATGTTTGGGACAAGAATAAAAAATGCTGGGGTCAAAATGATAGTGTTTTCTATTTTTAACATTCAATTTGCAAAAGTCATGAGCTAAAAATTGTATGTGATTGATGACCAAAAACCTAAAACTATGTACCATTTTCATACAGAGGAAAGTCTCAGCCAGTAGGAGGCCCTGGAAAATGGTAGCCAGGAGGTGGCCATGTCCAATAGCCTGATCAAATCCCAGGTTCCTCCCCTCCACCTTCCAACAAAAAGGACTAGGAAGGCGAAGAACATGGAGGAGTCAGCGATCACTTTGATTTGGCAGGCTACTGTGACCCTCACAACCATCCCTAGTGTCCATGAGTCCTTTGGGTGTATGATGGCCAGTAAAATGGAAGGAATGGAGTGATGGCCAGTGATGGCCTGGGTTTGGTGTGGTCTGGCAAAAGACGCGGCCTGTTGTAAGACCACAACCTTGGGACATATATGTCATCTGTTGCTGCTCCCGATCTCTTGGAGTCCTGGACCGTATTGTGCTCCCTATTAAATGGACTCCTCAGGTTACCAATTTTTCCTGTCAAATAATTGATGTCTGCCCTGGGGTACAAAGGCTTCACGAATTCCAACTGGTTCTCCAGCATTGCCTTCCTCTTTATTTTGTTATGACCCCTAATAAATTCAAAATTTTTGTTTTGACAAATACTTGGCTATGTGTTTTACTTCAAAAAGGACAATTTATTTGTGAGTAGGCAGGTACATTTCAACAATTCAACGTCAAATTAACAAGGGGCACCAACACCAACCAACCTCTTCGAGGTAAAAAAATACAAGATAATAATGGTGATGTGGTAACTTGATACACAAAATGACAAAAAATATTATGGAGATCCCTATAAAAAAAAAGATTATTCTGGACATCTTGATAAAAAAACACAAAAAAACAGGAATCACTAGAAAAAAATGAAAACAAGATTATTCTATAGATATTGATAAAAAAAACAACAAAAACAAAGATTATTCAGGAGATCACGAAAAAATAATAAATAATCCGTTTGTCAGAACTCTTTTAATATCAGCAAAGCAACTTCAATTTCTAGCATTATAAAGAAGAAGAGAATGCACTGCATTAAAAGATTTCAAAATTTGCAGCGTGACGAATGTACTATCTCCATTACAAACGCTAGTTTTTCACGACCGAGCACATCCATCTCATACCTGATTCCGAGCATGTGTGTAATTTTGTGCGTCGGACTCGTGTACACATGCTCGGAATTTCCGTCAACAAAGTGAAGTTGACGGAAAATTTGAGAACCTGCACTCAAACATTTGTGTGCGGAAATTCCGACAGCAAATGTTCGATGGAGCATACACATGGTCGGATTTTCCGACAACAAGCTCACATTGAACACTTCCCATCGGAAAGTCTGAACGTTTGCACGTGGCATAAGAGTTGTCACCGGAGGATGCATGTATTTGTGATGCATGTCACTTAATCACACAATTGAAATCTGAGTACATGTACTAGCTTTGCAGTGGGGTTGATTTACTAAAACCGGAGAGTACAAAATTTGGTGCAGCTGTGCATGGTAGCCAATCAACTTCCAACTTCAGCTTGTTTAATTAAACTTTGACAAACAAAATACTTAAAGCTACAGTAATTGGTTATTATGCAGAGCTACATTTATCACACTCCAGTTTTAGTAACTCAACCCCAGTGTGTTTTGTTTGGACATACTACACTATGGGAGTTATTTATGAAAGGCAAATCCACTATGCACTGAAAGTGCACTTTCAAGTGCAGTCGCTCCAAATCTAAGTGGTAGACCTGAAATGAGGGTAAGCTCTGCTGATTTTATCATCCAATCACGTGCAAGCTAAAATGCTGTTTTCTTGATCATACATCACGGGACACAGGAGCTTCATTACATAGTGGGTTATATAGGCACCTCTGGTGATTGGACACTGGTTGACCCCAATTAAGGAGAATTCCTGACCTATATAACCCCTCCCATCTGGGAGGCACCTCAGTTTTTTTGCCAGTGTCTATGGTGATGGTCACGTAAAAACTTTAGCTCTATGCAGGTCCCTGCGAGGACCGAAGGGCTACAACAAACTGGATCCATACCTCGGGCCGATATTTGACTCCCAAGATGGTATGGTACCCGGGCCTCGTCAGCCGAAGAAGCGAGGTTTTGCCTGTAAGTCCTCTCCATTGGAAGACTGGGCTCTGGGAAAACCAGACTTGGTGTACTGTTATACAGAGCGCACGAAAGTTTCTGGCAGAGCTTTCTACATGGCCCAGGTGGGAGGTTCTTCCGAGAAGGAACCCCAGATAAACCTGAAGGTTGGCTAACAATACCCGCCGTGATGGGTGAAGGCTGGAATTTGTCTGGTTCAGCAATTCCTGCGGCGAGGACAGGTAAGGGAAGTTATCCTGTATATTTAATTATATGAATGGATTTCTTCATTGTGAGTAGTTGTATGTCTTACCTGGTTTCCACCACTAGAGGGAGTAAGAGCAGCCTGATGCATACTTACATGCCTTTCAATACACACGCTCAGTGAAGCCTGGTTCTCCAGCTGACTCACGTCTCCATTGCAGTCCCTGCCACAAACGAAGGTAAACAGGGGTCCCACGCAGTTCAGGGGTCCCACGCAGCTCCATTTTTGGGTTCTCCTTCCCCCCTGGATTCCGCGGTCCTCGTGCACACGCGCGGGCGCGTGCACGCGCGCCAGGCGCGCTCCCGGCCTACTGGAGGAGGGGGGTGTGGTTGCGAGCCGTGCACGTCAGTGTGCACGGCGCTGTACTGCGCAGGCGCCAGGCGGCAGTTTTAAAAGCCCAGAGCGTCAGGGGGCTGTAATTGGAGACACAGGAGCTGTGGGCAGTAAGCATCCGTGGGGATTGGATCCAGGCAAACCTTAGACACCTACTCAGCATCAGGTTGTGCAATTTAAGCATATATATTATTGTGAGACTTTAAGCACAACAGTGATTGCACTTGTACTAGTACCTCTGCTTTGTAGCCTAGTACTATGTCTCCTCGTAAGAGGGTCTCAGGGGGAGGTAGCAAAGGCACTGGTAAATCACTGCCTAGGTCCAGGGGTTCCAAAAGTGCCTGTAAGTTACCACCCCCCCCTGCAAGACTGGAGCCAGCCTCTCAAGACGAGTCAGTGCCCCTGTCGGGTTTTGCAGCCTCTCCTAATGTCGCAGCCCCGGTTTATGTCACTGAGGACTCCCTTAGGGCTACATTGGAGGGTTTTGAAGGGAGAATCGTGAATTTTATTTCTGCTTCCCTAAAAGATAGCAGGTAAAGGGGTAGATCCCCTCCCTCTGCTGAAATCCCTCTCTCAGATGAATCTTCTGAAAATGAGGAGGGATCCCTATCTTTGGATAGGGATCATGAGCAGTCGGATGAGTCAGAGGAAGAGGAGATAGTCCCCTCCTCCCAGGCGCTCAGAAAACAGGTGCAGTATTATACTGAATTGGTGCGTACCACATTCAGAATGCCTGCTGCTGAAGTCGCTACGTCCTCTGTTTCTTCCCTGGGAGTCAGGAAAGCCCCACAGACTGCCTATTCCTTCCCAATTCATCCCTTAATGGATAAATTGATGTATGAGGATTGGGGACATCCCGATAAACTGTTTGCTCCTCCTAAAAGGTTTTCTATGCATTATCCTGTGGAGGAAAGTTTCACCAAGAAGTGGGGGGTCCCATCTGTCGATGCGGCTGTTTCTTGTGTGAATAAGAACCTAACTTGTCCATTGGATAATGCGCAGCTATTCAAGGATCCAGCTGATAAAAAGCTGGAAACCTTATTAAAAGCCTCCTTTTCCATGGCTGGCACTGTGGTGCAACCTACAGTCGCAGCCGTGGGGTTGTGTCAATTCCTCAAGGAACAGGTTAAACAGATGCTTGGGCTCCTTCCCAGTGAGGAAGTAGGAAATTATACAGAATTGCCTCACATTCTGTGTATCATAATTGATGCGATTTTGGATTCCGTCCAACAAGCATCACGTTTGTCTCTCATGTTGGTTCACATGCGAAGGGTCCTATGGCTAAAGAATTGGGCAGCTGAGCTGTCATGCAAGAAGCATTTGGCTGGGTTCCCGTTTAAAGGGGAGCGTTTGTTTGGAGAAGAATTAGATAAGTTCGTCCAAAATATTTCAGGGGGTAAATCTACTCTCCTTCCAGTCAAAAAGAGCAAGCGTCCTTCATTCAGGCGTGCTCTCTCTCCCGAAGCATCAAGCTCTAAACAGTGGTGACGGCCTTCTCAGTCCTCCTCTACTAGAAAGGCTCAAGGCCGAGCCCAGGGACAGAAAAAGACTTGGGGGCGAAAGCCTGCCAAGCAGAGCCCAAAAACTTCCTTGTGAAGGGGCGTCCCCGCTCGGCAGAGTGGGGGGAAGGCTCCTGCAGTTTGCAGGCGCCTGGCGGGAAGAGATCCAGGACAAGTGGGTGATCTCTTCAGTATCTCTGGGCTACAAGCTAGAGTTTCAGGAGATTCCACCTTCTCGTTTCCTAAGGTCAAGGATCCCCAGGGATCCAGTAAAGCAAAAACCGCTATTTCTGGCCTTAGATCAGTTATTATCCCAGGGTGTGATAGTAGAAGTGAACCCGAAAGATCAGGGTTCAGGGTTTTACTCAAATCTCTTCACCGTTCCAAAGCCAAATGGAAGTGTCAGACCTATCCTGGATCTGAAGGATCTGAACCGGTTTTTAAACATCCGGTCCTTCCGATTGCAGTCAATCCGCACTGTAGTCTCCTCCCTGCAAGGGGGAGAATTCATGGCATCAATAGATATCAAGGATGCATATCTCCATGTGCCAATTTTTCTCGCACACCAAAAATTTCTAAGGTTCGCGGTAGAGCGGCGCCATTTTCGATTTGTGGCCTTGCCGTTCGGGCTTGCTACAGCCCCTCGAGTCTTCACAAAGATTCTGGACCCTCTCTTAGCAAACTTAAGAGCTCAGGGCATAACCGTCATGGCTTATCTAGACGACTTGCTTCTCATGGAGAAAACTGCAGCGTTCCTAAGTCGCAGCGTCACCAAAACGTTAGAACATCTAGAACGCCTAGGTTGGATCATAAACCTAGAAAAGTCATCCCTACAACCGACTACCAGGTTGGAATACCTAGGTATGATCATCGACACCGCTCAGAGCAGGGTGTTTCTCCCAAGGCTAAAAGCCTTGGTCATTGGGGATCTGGTGCGCCTGATTCTGGGCAGAAGATCTTCCTCCATTCGGTTGTGCATGAGACTGTTAGGGAAGATGGTCGCCTCCTTCGAGGCCGTCCCATTCGCCCAGTTCCACTCAAGGCCTCTGCAAGGATGCATCCTTGCGGCTTGGAACAGGAAGCCCCAATCTCTGGATCTTCCTATGCGTCTATCCCCAGGGACACGCAAGAGTCTTGTCTGGTGGTTACAAACCAAGAATTTGCTGAAGGGCAAAACTTTTCTTCCTCTCTCATGGAAGATTATCACAACAGATGCCAGCCTGACAGGCTGGGGAGCTGTATTGGAGGAAACATGCTCGCAGGGGAAATGGTCTGCGACCGAGAATGTACTGTCCATAAACATCTTGGAGATCCGGGCAGTTTACATGGCTCTCATAAAGTGGCCTTACAGACTGCGAGGTTTCCCGGTTTGGGTTCAGTCCGACAATGCCACCGCAGTGGCTTATATCAATCACCAGGGCGGTACCAGAAGTCTGGTGGCCCAAAAAGAGGTGAATTGCATACTTGTCTGGGCAGAAAAGCATGTTCCGTGTCTTTCTGCAGTCTTCATCCCAGGAGTGGAGAATTGGCAGGTGGATTTTCTCAGCCGCCAGCAGTTGTGCCCGGGAGAATGGGCTCTGCACCCCGACGTGTTTCAGAACATATGTCACAAGTGGGGTACTCCAGACGTAGATCTGTTTGCATCCAGGTTCAACAGGAAACTGGACAAGTTTGTATCAAGGACAAGAGATGCACTTGCTCAGGGGTCAGATGCTCTGACAGTTCCCTGGGATCAGTACAATCTGATCTATGCCTTCCCCCCGAGCCCGCTTCTGTCGCGGTTCCTGGGAAGAGTCAAGAGGGAGACAAAGTCGGTCCTTTTGGTGGCCTCGGCTTGGCCCAGGCGACCATGGTATGCAGAAATCATGAAGTTGGCAGTAGGCAGGCCATGGACCCTCCCTCTCCGGCCAGATCTGCTCTCACAGGGTCCAATCTACCATCCTGCTTTACGCAGTCTGAATTTGACGGTTTGGCTGCTGAAACCCACATTCTGAGAGACCGTGGCCTTTCGGGGCCAGTCCTTTCTACTCTGGTCAATGCCAGAAAGCCGGCCTCCAGGCTTATTTATTACAAAATCTGGAGGACATATGTTTCCTGGTGTGAACTCAGGAAATGGCATCCTAGAAAATATATCATTAACAGAATCTTGGCCTTTCTCCAGTCAGGCCTAGAGATGAATTTGGCCATAAGCACTATCAAAGTGCAGATTTCGGCCCTGTCAGTATTTTTTCAAAAGCCGCTTGCATCACATTCCCTAGTACGGGCTTTTATCCAGGGGGCTATGCGGACAAAACCGCCAGTTAAACCTTCGGTATGCCCATGGGATCTGAATTTGGTTCTCTCGGCCTTACAGGGGCAACCATTTGAACCTTTGCATCTGGCTTCTTTAGTTCTCCTGACTAAAAAGCTGGTCTTCTTAGTAGCCATATCTATGGCTAGAAGAGTATCAGAGTTGGCAGCTCTTTCCAGTAAGGAGCCGTATTTAATTATCCATAAGGACCGGGTGGTCATGCGTCCCAACATGTCCTTTCTACCTAAGGTGGTTTCGGGTTTCCATTTGAATCAGGATGTAATCCTACCATCCTTTTTTCCGGACCCTCAGTCCACAGAAGAAGAATCTTTACACACTTTGGATGTGGTTAGAGCAATCAGTATGTATCTTCAAGCAACGTCTCAGATAAGGAAAACTGATTGTTTGTTTATTCTGCCGGAAGGCCCTAGAAGGGGCCAGGCGGCGTCAAAATCCACTCTCTCAAGGTGGATCAGGCAAGTTATTTCTCAGGCCTATGGTTTAAAGGGGAAGATTCCTCCTTTTCGGGTGAAGGCGCACTCTACTAGGGCTGTTAGTGCTTCTTGGGCAGTGCATCACCAAGCCTCTCTGGCTCAGATCTGTAAGGCTGCGACTTGGTCATCAGTCCACACATTCACCAGATTCTATCAGGTGGATATCAGAGGGCAAGAGGATATCGCCTTCGGGCGCAGTGTACTGCAGGCTGCAGTTTAGGTCCCTGGCGGTCTATATTTATGATCTGTGTCTCCCTCCCCTCAATCTGAGCATTGCTATGGGACATCCCACTATGTAATGAAGCTCCTGTGTCCCGTGATGTATGATCAAGAAAATGGGATTTTTATATACAGCTTACCTGTAAAATCCTTTTCTTGAGAGTACATCACGGGACACAGGGCTCCCGCCCCTCTTGGGTTTTACGTGGTTTCTTATTGCTTTGCTACAAAACTGAGGTGCCTCCCAGATGTGAGGGGTTATATAGGGGATGAATTCTCCTTAATTGGGGTCAACCAGTGTCCAATCACCAGAGGTGCCTTTATAACCCACTATGTAATGAAGCTCCTGTGTCCTGTGATGTACTCTCAAGAAAAGGATTCATTTAGTAAAAAACCCCCTATATTTTGACAATTTTTTTTTTAGCATCACCAGCAGTTATTGAAGGAAGAGGATTAATCTACAGAATTGAATTGCACCTGTGGAAGAATTGAGAAATAGAGACAGGAAGTATCTTATTTTTCCCGCATGTACTTTATTCTGATTCATTTAATTTTATTTAGTGAAGATTATTGTGATTACATCTTGATGAACTTTTAAGGACAACTGATATTTTCTAAGCGCTGGTTGTTGAATTTATACAGACATCATACAGTCTGCAGGCAAAACGTGCGGCTTAAACACATTAGCAAGCTATGGGGGTTATTTACAAAAGGCAAATCCCCTTTGCACTACAAGTGCAAATTGCACTTGAAATTGCACTGAAAGTGCACTTGAAAGTGCAGTTGCTGTAGATCTGAGGGGGACATGCAAGGAAAATAAAAAAACAGCATTTTAGCTTGCACATGATTGGATGATAAAATCAGCAGAGCTTCCCCTCATTTTAGATGAACTTTTAGTGCAAAGTGAATTTGCCTTTCGTAAATAACCCCCTACATGTCATTAGTAGGTTGTTTATTTCTAATAAAGGATTGGAACTCGGTGCAAGATGTTCAGGTATACCCCACTTTTAAGCACACAATGGGGTTTATTTACTAAAGCTGGAAAGTGCAAAATCAGGCTCACTTGTGCATAGAAACAAATGCGTTTTCCAGGTTTTATTACCAAAGCCTAATTGAACAAGCTTGGGTTAGAAGCTCATTGGTTTTTATGCAGAAGTGAGCCTGATTTTGCAGTTTCCAGCTTTAGTAAATAAACCCCATTGCGTACTTAAAAGTGGGGTATACCTGTACTGTTTTATTGGCTGTTGGATCAAAGGGAATCCTTAATTTCAGCAGTGTTTCTCTTCTTGAGAGAATGGAATATTTGGGTTGATCAGGTATACATTTTGTTCATTAACCTAATATAAACTTTGCAAAAACAATATCAGCTAAATTCACGTGCCTTTGAGATAGTATACTCAAATCACATCCCTAATTTATGTCCAGTAGCAACTCCAGTACCATCTGATTTGGAACTTAAACACTTAAAACTATTTAATATGGCAGCTGAATATGTACTACTGGCAGAGTTTTACAGTCTAGCCAGGACTTTTATTCAGCGGTTAGTCCTCTTGCAGTATCAGGCCTTTTACTCCAATCCCATGAAGTGTATTAATTGTATGGTAGCTTCAACATTCTATCTATGCATGTATTTACTTCCAAAACATACTGATAGATTTTGGTTTGTAGACAAAATTGACCCTAGCGTGTCCTTGTTTTAATGTAGTAGGGACATAAGACTGGAAGCTCATTTAACAACAGGGACGTGGGTTCTATTAGCTTTGTAACAAACTGATAATTATATGTGTGTTCTAAATCTGCTTCTGCAATATTAAATGTCTTTCCTTGCTTTTTTAAAAAACATACAGTAACTCTACCTTTATGAGACCTACCACAAAGAAAAATCCCCTGTCCTCAGTTATACCCTGCAGTTTCTCTTAATTTTGCACACAGCGCAAAAAGTATTAATACAGCATGTTACAAATGGCAATTAAACCATTAGCATCACATATAATATTAATGCTTAATTTATAAAAGAAGGACATATTTCAAGAATTATTAATGCCCGGAAATTTTTGAAGAAAAAGTTTTGTGTTAAAAGGGTATGACATTTTTGTTAACACCTGATTCCCAAAGCATTTTCATTAGGGTAAAAAGGCTACGTCTAAGATGATCTTAGTTTGTAGCAGGTGAAAAGCTGGTGTTTATGTTCTCCGTTTTTTTAGATTTGAATGCAAAAATATTTTTTGAAGACGGTAGTCTAGTATTACTATTCATCTAATAAAGGAGTACTACCGTCTTCAAAAAATATTTTTGCATTCAAATCTAAAGAAAAACGGAGGACATAAACAACAGTAAAATAATATTAATGTTAGAGAAGGTTTTAAACCTCATCATTTTTGCTGTAAACAGGAAGCGAGAGGAGAACTATAGAAAGTTCACTCTTCAGCAGCTATCACCCAAACAGAGGTTCCCAGTGGAAGATGTTTCCTCACCTCCTGTTTTGGTGACATTTCTAAAATTTTGGATTTCCTATAGTTTCCTGTAATTTCACATCTCCTTGTCCACCAGGACAAATAGCAAATGTACGCTGTATGGAAAACAATAACTACTTGACAGGGGTTCTAATCTATTCCTACTCTATTGTAAACTAATAAAGAAAACATTTTGCACATATATACACTTTAACCACTTCAGCCTCAGAAGGAGTTGTAGCCTTAATGATCAGATCACTTTTTTGCGATACGGCACTGCATCATTTTAATGGACAATTGCGTGGTTGAGTGACACTGTACCCAAACAAATAATAATTTATGTCCTTTTTTTCCGCAAATAGAGCTTTCTTTTGGTGGTATTTGATCACCTCTGCGGTTTTTATTTGTTGCGCTATAAACAAAAAAAGAGCGTCAATTTTGAAAAATAAAACTCAATTTTTTACTTCTTGCTATAATAAATACCCCTCCACCCCAAAAAAAAAATGTCTTCACCAGTTTAGGCCAATATATATTCTACTACATATCTTTTGTAAAAAAAATTGCAATAAGTGTATATTGATTGGTTTGTGCAAAAGTTATAGTGTCTACAAAATAGGGGATAGATTTACGGCATTTTTATTATTTATTTTCTTTATACTAGTAATGGCAGTAATTAGCAATTTTTAGCGGGACTTCGACATTGCAGCTGACAGATTGGACAATTTTGACACTTTTATGGGAACAGTGACATTTATACAGCGATCAGTTCTAAATTACACTGGCAGGGAAGGGGTTAACACTAGGGGGTGATCAAACGGGGTTAAGTGTTCCCTCGGGAGGTGTTTCTAACTTTGGGGGGAGTGTACTGACAGGGAGTACAGAGAGATCACTTTTCCTGATCACTAGGAACAGACAATCTCTCTCTACTCCTCTGACAGAACAGGGATCTGTTTATTTACATTGACAGATACCTGTTCTGCCTTTCTGAGGAGCGATCGCGGGTGGCCAAAGGAAATTGCAGCTACCAGCCATGTGCATTAGCTCTGGGGATGCACTGCAGATGCTATAGTTATTAAAGGAACCGCCATACCGGTACAGCAATTTGCAAAATAGTGCTGACCCGCAACTGTATGCCGGCGGCAGCTGGTTTGCAAGTGGTTGTAAAGGCAAAATTTTTTTCTTTTACCTTACAGCACTCTATGTAGTAAGGTAAAAAAAAAAAAAAAACCTTCTGCATGCGGCTCCCCCAGTCCCTCAAATACAATATTGAGGCTCTGAAGAAGAAGGTACTCCTTTGAAACGTGTCAGACAGCAGTGGTTTGAGGTCCTCCCCCTGTTTCTTGGAGACTGACAGTTTTACCTATTGCCACATTCCAGTAGTTTCTACAAGCTTGTGTTCTACACATGTTTGTGAGTAGTATTTTATTGTATTTTTTATTAAATTATCTTGGGATAATGCACAAGGCTGGTGTACCATCTCATTTAATTTTTTTTTGTCCCTGTGTCCAATCTTGATCCAGCGATGTGCACAAGATCCAAAGCTCTCTCGGCTCTCTCCCTCCTCACTGGCTCAGATACAGCAGCAAGAGCCATTGGGCATGCATGCAAGGGTGCCCCCATAGCAAGCAGATTGCTATGGAGGCACCTGGCAGGGGGGAGGAACTAGAAGGACTAGTTGTGAACCTGATAAAAGGAGGATCAGGGCAGCTCTGTGCAAAACCATTGCACAAAGCAGGTAAGTATAACCTGTTTGTTATTTAAAAAAAAAAAAAAAAAGATTTACAATTACTTTAAGAACAATACAGTGTTTTATGTGTAAGCAAAAGGAGCCCAATGGATCCTCAGGATTTCCTGTATTATTGCTTATTTTGCACACTGCATATGGAATGGGACTCAGGAGACCCAGCACAGGATACAGACATCACATAATAATTCCCTTCAAAGATATGTATTTAAGTTGGCGTTTCCTTAACATGACCGATAGCTCATGCAAAAAATCTGAAGTGGTCCCCTGGAAAAAAAAAAAAGTCCTGTTTCACTTATTAATCTCCAATTAATCAAGCCCTGAAGGTGGCCACTTGCATATTGGTATGATTCTAGACCCAAAAAAGGGTAATGTTAATCTATCTTTCACATTTGACAGCTAGCAGCACACAGAAGTACATGCTGTTAGCGGTCAGAACGTACTGTCCCTTTATTTCGACCGAAGCTCAGAAATTATCAGCAGGGCTCCTGATCATATGGTCAGTGGTCACAATAACAGCTATCTCTCCTCTAGCTGTCAATGTATTTCTTATTATTTTTTTTGTGTACACTCACTATGTAAACCGGGAAGAAAATGATAAAAGATTATAAAAATTTGTTTAAACAATGAAATGCAAATTCAAAGGATATGTATTAAAACTAATATGAAAAAAATTTAATATTTTAGGTAGGCAAATTAAATCTATCTTCTAATGTGGACACTGTGGCCTCACAGTATTAGCATCAATAGCTTTCCAGCTGCACAGTGCACATCAGTGCTGTTCAAACTGAGTTAGAGTAGGTTGCTCATTGGAATCAGCAGCTGGGAGGAGCACGTGATGAGTTTTTCCACTTACCCTCACACTCGGAACGCCACGTACAGGCTTATTTCCTGGAAATAAAGGCATTTATATAATATGCCAAAATTAACACATTGGGGGGGCTTCTACAATCCCCCCATGTGATCCATACACATCAAATGCATAGAATGAATTAAATTCTATGATTATCTCTTACCATTTATTTCACACTTTAATTTACAACCATTTTCATTTTTCTCAGCATTGCCTGGAATTCAGCTGGGAAAAGTAGTTTTTCTAATGATCTGGCCAGCATGGGTCAGGCCATCAATTATAAAAAATGTACTTCAAATGTTATTTTAACAAAATTAAAATTAAATAAAGATATTATAAAATAACAAATATGACTTAAAATATATGCAGTCACATACAGTTACACTTTGTTTTCTTATGTTAAGTGTATACTCTATTTGTAAGGGGTCCACAACACATTTATAGTTTTGAATTGCCACAGCAATCAGAAAAATATAGAATAAAACATTTACTCTTCATTTCTTCTTATATTATCTGTTGCAAATATTTGTAGTTTCCACTGTCCATATTTTTCTTTAGACAAGTGTGTTAATCAGAAAGTTAAAATTATATTTAAATATTTGATGCTCTAAAATACATCATGACCTCTCTTTCGTCCTATCCAAAACATAACTTTAAGAACTCTGGTAGGTATATGGAGGACGTTTCTAACATAATGATATTGTGTTCTACAGTAAATCATTTAAAGGCTCTCCAGTAGAGTTGTTTGGTGTTCATTAAACTTGTAGCCACTTGAGAGAAAACCAATCAATTAAAGGTATATCATTGCAGGATTCATAGCCTTAAATGCTTTTGATTTGATGTACTGTATTTACAGAATCAGTAAGCCAAAAAGTACACAAAAGTGTCAACAGCTACATGCCAGGCCCTTCATATAGGCCGATTAAACAGGTTGCCTATTGCCTGCAACATAATTTAATGAATGGTGTGGGTAATCCATCAGCCAAATTCATGTGTTAGGCCCTGTTAGGAGCCTGTAGGGGATCCCATTACCTTACATGTGTTAACAGCCAAACTCTTTTGTGTAAACAACAAAGTGGCTCTCCTGAAAAGGCTGGTTTCCCTTCATTGTCTGTGAAAAGACCAGTAGAACTCAACATGATGAATGAGCCCTTGTATCGAAAGGCATGTTAGAGCTCACTGTATACAACCCTATGCAGATCAAGAAGGACACCTAGTGGAAAACTTGTGACACACAAAAAGAACACAGCAGCCTGTCCATTATAAATAGCTAAAATGCATTCAACTTTTTCCTTTAAGCAATCTGGGTTTTTGACACAAGCAGTGCAAAGCAATGAATACAGTAGGGCAGCTGGAAATTATATTTTAAACTTGAAGCTAGAGAGGCTCTTATTATTAGTTAGAATTTTGCCATTACTTTTTTTCTGAACTTGTACAATCAGTAACAATCCCTTAATCAATCTAAACTGTTGATATTACTGACTCTGTAGACAATATATGCTTGGCAAGACTTCTAATCAACCTCATCATATCCCTTTATGTTTGCAAAATTATTAAGAGACTATGGAATTATTAAGAGACTAACGGATCATAAAAGAGTATATACCATAGCACCCACACCTGCAGAATTTTGGCAGAAAGTGAAATCCATAAAAAAAAAAAACTAATTAATATATTAAACAAGGTACATGTGAATGGGGCAGCTAACAGTACATGTATAATACAAAAAAAGTTTTGTTGTTTGATGATGTTTGCTGTAACTATGCTTTGTATTGTGTGAGTACTGTGAGTACTTGAGTATTGTGTATTGTGAGTACCCATGTATCATGAGTACCTGTGTAGTGTGTGTGTGTGTATTGTTAGTACCAGAGCATTGTGTGTTTTGTGAGTGCACATGGACTGTGAGTGCACGTGGTCTGTGAGTGCATGTGTGCTGTAAATGCACTGTATTGTGAGTGCACATGGACTGTAAGTGCAGGTGGGCTGCACGTGCACGTGGACTGTGAGTATATGAGTGCTGTGAGTGCACTTGGACTGTGAGTGCATGTGGGCTGTAAGTGCACGAGTCTGTGAGTTCACGTGGACTGTGAGTATGCGTGGGCTGTGAGTGCACGTAGACTGGGTGAATGAATGCTGCGAGTGCACGTGGACTGTGAGTACACACGGGCTGTGAGTACCTGTGTATTGTATTGTTGAGTACCTGTGTATTGTTCAGTATTAGTGTCAGAAAGCTAGTTAGTTAATTTTTGGACAGGGTATAATCCATAATCCCCATCAAATTAGTAGGTATGATGCCTGGTGGGTGTGGAGATGCGACTTGGTGTACATCTTGCAGCATGTATGTGTTCCTTGATCATCCGATCGAGGGCGAATACTGCTCTGTAAAATGTAAGCACATTGTTTCCCTGCAAGCCCAGGTTCTGAATCTAGGGAAGAAACTGTCAACACTGAGAAAACCCTCCACACTAAAGGAGAGTTGGGATCAGCACAGAGGCGGGTGGAGATAAAGAGGAGCAGGCACCAAAGCAGAGTAGATGGGTGACAGTCAGGAAGGGTAGAGGGGAAAGTGCTAGGGAGGCCGGTCCTGGGCTGGAACATCCCAATAAGTACGCCCCATTGAGTGAAATTGGTGAAAACAGTCAGGGACCAGCACTGCTGGAACTAAGTGACTCCCCTAGATGTCTGGGGAATAACTCCTCCACTGAGGGTGGGAGTAAAGCCAAGGGAAAGGAAAGACAGATTCTGGTGGTAGGGGACTCAATTCTTAGAAGGACAGAGAGGGCAATCTGTCACAAAGACTCAAAGTGCTAAACTGTATGTTGTCTACCGGGTGCTCCGGTTTGGCACATCACTAATCTGGTGCACAGATTACTGTGAGGGGCTGGGGAAGACCCGGCATGTTGGCACCAATGACAAAGTCAGAAGAAGATGCCGTGTCCTAAAAAATTATTTTAGGGACTTAGGAGCTAAATTGAGGAAAAGGACCTCCAAGGTATTATTCTCAGAAATACTACCGACACCTCGAGCCACACCAGAAAGGCAGAGAGAGATTAGGGAAGGAAACAAGTGGCTGAAGAGCTGGTGTAGTAAAGGGGAGTTTGGGTTCCTGGAGAACTGGGCCGACTTCTCAGTCGGTCACCAGCTCTATAGAAAGGACGTACTGCACCTAAATGAGGAGGGTACAGATCTCCTGGGAGTAAAGATGGCCAAAAAGTCAGATGGGCTTTTAAACTATGGGGGGAGGGTCCAGAGGTAGAGATAGTCAGTGTGGAACATATTCCAGAGGGTAGTATTAGGGGCATTAGTGGTAGGTTGACTAAAGCACCTAAACCCAAGGTCAGTATAGTAACAATCTATTTTCAACCTCAGAACACCCAATAAAGAGACAGTATGCGACCTGTCTAAACAACGTGACATGCTCATCAATGCCTGGAGTCTGGAGGAGAACTAGAGGCAACCATTCAAGGATATTCCCTATATCGCAGGAATAGAGAGGGTAAAAAAGAGGGAGGGGTATGCTTGTATATCAAAAATGATGTACAAGTGAATGTGAGAGATGGCATCACTAAGAGACCAAGGCAGAAGGTGGAATCCTTATGGGTAGAGCTGCAAAGGGATGAAACTAAGGGGAAAGTAATACTGGGAGTATGCTATAGGCCCCCTAACCAGAAGGAGGAGGCAGAGGCGGGCCTCCTATTACAATTTGGATTAGCGGCAAGGATGGTAAGTGTCCTTATAATGGGGGATTTTAATTATCCAGACATAAACTGGGTGGAAGGAACCGCAGATTCATCTAAGGCTTGCCAATTCCAAAATGTCTTGCAGGACAATTTCATGGGTCAGATGGTAAACACACCAACTAGAAACAGTGTTACTAGACCTACTGATTACAAACAATACAGACTTGACAGATGTAGAAATACAGGGCAATTTAGGAAACAGCAATCACAGCGTTTCAGTATACTGTAAATCACACTAATAAGAAACATAAGGGGAATACAAAGACACTGAATTTCAAAAGAGCCAACTTCCCTAAACTACGATCCTTGCTAGAAGACACAAATTGGGATGAAATCATAGGAACAAAGAACATGGGGAGAAACAGGTATGCTTTAAGAGCATATTAAATAAGGACATTAGCCAGTGCATCCTAATGGGAAATGTATTTTAAAAGAGCTAATAAAAGTCCTGGGTAGCTTAACTCCAACGTAAAAATGCATATAAAGGCAAAGGAGAAGGCTTTCAAAAAATACAAGGCTGAGGGATCATCATCAGCATTCCAACTATACAAAGAATGCAACAAGAAATGTAAGGGTACAATCAGGGCGGCTGAGATAGAACACAAAAGGCACATAGCAGAGGAGAGTAAGAAAAATCCCAAGAAATTCTTTAACCACTTAACAACCGGCCCATAGCCGAATGACGGCTACAGGGCGGTTGTTTAACTCTGGGAGGCCGTCATATGACGTCCTCCCAGAATTCCGCTCTCGCGCGCCCCCCTGGGGCGTGCACTCGAGAGCATCCATGACCAGAGCATCGAGAGCATCACAGATGCTCATCGCGGCCGTTTACCACGTGATCGCTCCGTCAAATGACGGAGTGATCACTTGTAAACAAACCGACGTCATGTTGTGACGCCGGTTCCTCCCTCTCCCTCTCTGTACCGATCGGTACAGCGGAGGGGGAAGAGATCGGTGTCAGCAGCGCTGTGGGCTGCATCTGCAGTGCCCACATCGCTGCTCACTGAAATTTAACCCCTCAATTCCCTGCCATTACTCTGCAATTCCCTGCCATTACTCTGCAATACCCTGCAATACTCTGCAGTACCAGCAAATACTCTGCAATACTCTGCAATACCCACAAATACTCTGCAATACCCACAAATACTCTGCAATATCCACAAATACTCTGCAATACTCTGCAATACCCACAAATACTCTGCAATACTCTGCAATACCCACAAATACTCTGCAATACCCGCAAATACTCTACAATACTCTGCAATACCCGCAAATACTCTGCAATACCCAAAAATACTCTGCAATACTCTGCAATACCCACAAATACTCTGCAATACCCGCAAATACTCTGCAATACTCTGCAATACCCGCAAATACTCTGCAATACTCTGCAATACCCACAAATACTCTGCAATACTCTGCAACACCCGCCAATACGCTGCAACACCCGCCAATACTCTGCAACACCCGCCAATACTCTGCAATACCAGCTAATACTCTGCAGTACCCGCCAATACTCTGCAGTAAAATTCCAGCCAATACTCTGCAATACCCTGCCAATACTCTGCAATACCCTGCCATAAATTGCCATACTCGGAGATACCCTGCAATACCCAGCCATAGTCGGTGATACCCTGCAATACCCAGCCATAGACATCCCCCCTCCCGCCGCCCTCCGGTGCTTCTACCGACTCGCCAATACGATCAAAGCCAGAATCTTTTTTTTTTTTTATTTCAGGCTTTCCAGCCTAGAGGTGAGATGTGGGGTCTTATTGACCCCATATCTCACTGTAAAGAGGACCTGTCATGCCATATTCCTATTACAAGGGATGTTTACATTCCTTGTAATAGGAATAAAAGTGATCAAAACATTTATTTTTGGGGAAAAAAATGTCAAACTAAAATAAATAAAGTAAAATGAACCATAAAAAAATACAATTTTAAAGTGCCCCTGTCTCCATGTGCTCGCATGCAGAAGCGAACGCATACGTAAGTCCCACCCACATATGAAAACGGTGTTCAAACCACACATGTGAGGTATCACTGCGAACGTTAGAACGAGAGCAATAATTCTAGCCCTAGACCTCCTCTGTAACTCAAAACATATAACCAGCCTATGGGGATTTTTAAGTAGCGACGTTTGGCGCCATTCCACGACTGTGTGCAATTTTGAAGAGTGACATGTTAGGTATCTATTTACTCAGCGTAACTTCATCTTTCACATTATGCAAAAATAAAAATTTTTTAAGCACAATACTGTTTTTTTTTTCCAAAAAAAAGCATTTGAAAAATTGCTACGCAAATATCGTGTGAGATAAAAAGTTGCAACGACCACCATTGTATTCTCCAGGGTGTTTTCTAAAAAACATATATAATGTTTTGGGATTCTATGTAATTTTCTAGCAAATAAATGATGATTTTTACATGTAGGAGAGAAATGTCAGAATTGTCCTGGGTGCTCCAGAACGCCTGATGGCGCTCCCTGAATATTGGGCCTCTGTATGTGGCCACACTGTGTAAAAGTTTCACACATGTGGTATCACCGTACTCGGGAGTAATAGCAGAATGTGTTTTGGGGTGTAATTTGTGATATGCATATGCTGTGTGTGAGAAATAAACTGATAATATGACAATTTTGTGAAAAAAAAAAAAGTAAAAAAAAAATCTTGATTTTGCAAAGAATTGTGGGAAAAAATGACAACTTCAAAAAACTCACCATGCCTCTTACTAAATACATTGGAATGTCTTCTTTCCAAAAAGGGGTCATTTGGGGGGTATTTGTACTTTTCTGGCATGTTAGGGTCTCAAGAATTGAAATAGGCCGTCAGTACTGCAGGTGTGATCAATTTTCAGATATTGGCACCATAGCTTGTGGACTCTATAACTTTCACAAAGACCAAATAATATCCACCAATTTGTACTTATTTTTACCAAAGATATGTAGTAGTATAAATTTTGACCAAAATTTATGAAGAAAAAATGACTAATCTGCTAAATTTTATAACAGAAACAGAAAAGAAAAATTATTTTTTTTACAGAATTTTCGGTATTTTTTCTTTTATAGCACAAAAAATAAAAAAAACGAGCGGTGATTAAATAGCACCAAAAGAAAGCTCTATTTGTGTGAAAAAAAGGACAAAAATATCATGTGGGTATAGTGTTGCATGACTGAGTAATTTTCATTCAAAATGCGAGAGCACCGAAAGCTGAAAATTGGTCTGGTTATTAAGGGTGTTTAAGTGCCCAGTGGTCAAGTGGTTAAGTACATAGACGTGGTGTATCTGGATTTGAAAAAGCATTTGATACAGTTCCCCATAAAAGTTTACTGTACAAAGTAAGGTCAGTTGGCATGGACCATAGGGTGAGTATATGGATTGAAAACTGGCTACAGGGGCAAGTTCAGATGGTAGTGATAAATGGGGAGTACTCGGAATGGGTAGGAGTGGAATGTGGGGTCCCCCAGAGTTCTGTCCTGGGACCAATCCTGTTTAATTTATTCATAAACAACCTAGAGGATGGAATAAACTGTTCAATCTCTGTATTTGCGGATGATACTAAGCTAAGCAGGGCAACAACTTCTCCGCAGGATGCATCCCACCCCTGATGACTGGCAAGAAGCCAAGAAATGCGTCGGGTTCTCAAACTAAGGATGTCCAATTAAGCTTATTTTAATCCTTGATAATATCAATTTTGTCCAATAGAGTTTGTATTCATTCATGTGATTTTATGATTTTGATTGGTAATTTATGTATTTCTGATATGAACTGCATCCATGTATGTCCATTGATTTGTCTATACTCCAGATTTTATGATTATTATTATGAAAATATATTCATTTTATATCTATATTTATATTACTGTATTACCATTGTATGCATTCAGATCATGGACTACCCCTAGGGGTTATTGATTATAAATTAAATCTAAATCATTTCATCTACTCACATGTATTTATTATTTTTATTTTCGATTGACATGCCTCATTTAAAGTCCCACTTGCCCCCCTTTTTTTTATCCAGAGATAAAATGATAATTCTCCCACTCTACAAGATTTTGGACCAACAGCACCTACAGTATGCTGTCCAGTTCTGGGCACCGGTTGCCAGGAAGGATGTCCTGGAAGTGGAGAGAGTCCAGAGAAGGGCAGTAAAACAAATAAAGGGTCTTGAGGACTTTAGTTATGAGGAAAGGTTACGAGCACTGAACTTTTTCTCTCTGGAGAAGAGACGCTTGAGAGGGGATATGATTTCAATGTACAAATACCATACTGATGACCCCCCAATAGGCAGAAAACGTTTCAGTGTAAGGCAATTTAATAAGACATGCAGCCAGAAGAAGAAGAAAAGTGGTTTAACCTTAAACTGTATAGAGGGTTCTTTACTGTAAGAGTTCTTTACTGTAAGAGTGGCAAGGATGTGGAATTCCCTTCCACAGGCAGTGGTTTCAGTGGGGAGCATCGATAATTGAAAAAAAAAGTGATTAGCTAAGCACCTAAATGATCACAACATACAGGGATATACAATGTAATCCTGACATAAAATCACACACATAGGTTGGACTTAATGAACTTGTGTCTTTTTTCAACCTCACCTACTATGTAACTGTATATGCTGTGTACTTCTTAAAGCAAAATTAGACCTGAAAAAAAAAAACCCTCACAAATAGGATTTTTATGACAGAAGAAAATCTGTAGGTCCCTTCCTTTTTAAACACTTCTCTCTGCCTGGCCAAGTTTGTGTACACTAAGCTATGCATGTGCAGCTCAGTGTACATTTACAGCACAGCTTTTTGTGGGATAATGGAACTCCCATGTCCATGTGCAGGAATGATACCAAGGATGGGCCGAACACCCCCCTGTTTGGTTTGCAGAAGAACTCCCGCATAAGGGGAAATGTTCTAACACAAACGGCAAATTCTATTGAAGTCTATGGGTGGCGAACAGGAAAAATCAAAAGTACCCATTCTGAAGGCTTTTTTGCAAGTAATTGGCCATAAAAGCGGTATAGGGATCTGGGTACTGCCCTGGGTGTTTTTTTCAGGAGCAGTGATTTTAATTATGCTTAAAGTGCAACAATAAAAATGTGCCTATAAAGTGGCTCATCTGTAACATGCATATAACTTGCTGCAGCAAAAATGAAATTTCTAAAGAGCTAGGATGCATAAAATCCATATTCAAGATTATGCACATGATAATAATACAGGTCATATTCCAGGTTGCCCAACAACATGTGTGTGATTAGCAAAATGCAATAACAAAAAGCTATTGTTATGCAGAAGTGCAGGCAGGGGACTAAGACAAATAAGAAACCATGGCAGGCTCTACACTTATCTAAACGTTTTGGTCTTCTACAGGCTCTGAATGCTAGAAAAAGCATTTCAGCACATGGCACTGTGGGGGGGGGGGGTTCAAATTTGGGACAGACCTGCAGAATCTCAACATCAACGCAGTCTTACTTCACAATATTGCAGAAATTTTTGCTGACATCAGTTTAATGTAAGTGGCAGTGCCACACTTTGCAGTTCTAAAGGCCACCTCACAACAAATAGTAGGGGGAGAAGACCCATGGACCGTCGTGTGACCAACCAGAAAACCAAAAAGGTGTACATGATGGAAATATTTTAAAAAACAGCTGTGATGTGCAGGGAAGGAGAGGGACACGTTCCAAAAAAAATGATTTGTCCTAAGAATTTACTTTTGAGTCTCATGATAAACTTTCAGGAAACCTAGGCAACCCAGTGTGAATTTATCTATATACTGTAGGTCCTGATGATAAGCCATTACATTATATCAAAAAGTATATCTGAAGGCTATAACAATTAAACAACTATGCAAAGAATGCATTCTGGACTGCTTAAGATTGGTAATATATTTCAAATCAGGCAGAGTATACATTTTCACTCCATTTAACATTGGTTACCCATCTCCCTCCTCTCTGTTCTTCCCATAAAAGTTAAGGCTGTTACTGTGGCATGACTAGTGCAGCCCAGACACAAACAACACACATCATTCAGCCATACTTTTCAGCATACCCACTGTAGAAAATTTACTGTTTGTGCTGTATCATACTGGAGCAGACTGCAGAGCACTTCTTTGACATGTGAACCGTGACACCTGATTGACAATAATGGCCAATCACAATATGGGAAGCATTGGTCACAAGCTGGAAATCAGGGCATATCATTGGAGTTGGGGGCACTTCTACACCCATATTTATGCCACAGATGAGTGGTATTAGGTGTAACACTTATGTTGCCCGAACCCTGATCTGAATCCTGGACCTCTGCTCTGTCTGGCAATAGCACTTCTTGCTGAGCCACGTGGAATGCTAGACAGCTCCTTGGACAATTCCTTGAATGATCCTACCTTGGAACCTTGTTTGTCTTGAACATTGAACCCGTTGCTCCTCCGATGAACTTCCTATTAAAGCCATGTCTTTGCACTTCATGTTTGCCAGAAAATCCTCTGTATTGTTTACTGACTACGCTTCTGCTTATACATTCCTGCTATATCTGCTACTGGACCCTGGCTTTCTCACCTCCAGGTGTGGTAGTCCTGAGGACTAACATGCAGCAAAACCCATCTCCTCCATCAGGAGCTCTGGTGAAGCACTAAGTCTCTGCACCTCAGGAGAGCTTTTGTCATCTGCCAGAGTGTAAACGTAGGTTTCCGTTACATCAGAGGGAGCGGGGTCACCCATACGTCACTGGGGAACCCCTGGCTCCCTTCACCAGCGTCAGAGGGGGCGGGGTCAGGTGACGGGTGGCCCCGCCCTCCTAATATAAGAAACGTCAGCGCTGGGATCTCCGCAGTGTCTCCGCACTGGAGACAGAAGACGGATGTATGGACAGCGCTGGTATGAGAGATCCCCCGTCGCTGGATATGATCATCCATCGCTGGACCCCGGAGATTCATCGCTGGATAGCAAGAGTGGATTAGCACCGCTGGAATCTTTTTTTTTTTTTTTTTTTTTTTTTAATAAAGGCATTTTTCAAAAGTGTGTTTGTCTTATTTAACAATTTTTACACTTTCTTTGTGAAATGGTAGGGTAAGTACCCCCTTACCATTTCAAACAGGGGGGGGCTGGGATCTGGGGGTCCCCTTGTTAAAGGGGGCTTCCAGATTCTGATAAGCCCCCCGCCCGCAGACCCTCACAACCACCGGCCAGGGTTGTGAGGATGAGGCCCTTGTCCTCATCAACATGGGGACAAGGTGCTTTGAGGGGTCACAGACCCCCAAAGCATCCTCCCAATGTTGAGGGTATGTGGCCTGGTACGGTTCAGGAGGGAGGGGGGCCGCTCTCTCGCCCCCCCTCTTTTCCTGCGGCCTGCCAGGTTGCATGCTCGGATAAAGGGTCTGGTATGGATTTTTAGGGGGACCCCCATGTAAAATTTTTTTTTTTAATTTGATGGGGGTTCCCCTTAATATCCATATCAGAACTGAAGGGTCTGGTATGGATATTTAGGGGGACCCCACGTACATTTTTTTTTTAATTTGACACGGGGTTCCCCTTAATATCCATGTCAGACCTGAAGGGCCTGGTAATTGAATTTAGGGGAACCCCCACGCTTTTTTTTATTTTTATTTTTTATCAATGAATGAATGAATTGTCGGCTAATACAGAGAACACTCATTGAGTGTTCTCTGTATTACGGGGAGCTGACAATTTAGCCGCAAGTGATTTTAAAATACTTTTTTTCCTGCACAAATGACACTTTGTGCAGGGACAGTTCTAAGCACCAGAAACATGCGCCCCTTCACAGGCATACTATAGATACCCCCCAGCTACGAAATGTAAAGGAATATTACACTTTTATTGTTTCACTTTAATCATTATTAAAATCACTGCTCCTGAAAAAACGGCCGTTTTTAAAACTTTTTTTTGCATTGATCCATGTCCCCTGGGGCAGGACCCAGGTCCCCAAACACTTTTTAGGACATTAATGCCGCGTACACACGATCAAACAATCCGGTGGAAAAGTCCGGCAAACTCAAGTCCGCCAAACAATCCCCCCGTGTGTAGCCTCCGGCATACTTTTTTGACCCGACAGTACGGCGGACTTAGAATTTCGGTTTGCACAACAATCTGCCCACCGTACTCGCATTTCGGCGGACAATCCGGCCGTGTGTATGCCAGTCCGCCGTACTTTTGAAATGAGCGGACTTTTCCAGCCCGGAGAAAAGTCCGCTCATTTCGAGCGGGTCTCCAGGTAGGCGGGGCCCGCGAAGGAGACGTCGCTGGCCCCGCCGCCTGGTATGGACTTAAAGGGGAACCCCAACGCCGAAAAAAATCGGCGTGGGGTCCCCCCCCAAGTCCACAACAGACCCTTGTCCGAGCACGCTACCCGGCCGGCCAGGAAAGGGGGGCGAGCGAGCGCCCCCCCCCCCTCCTTAGCCGTACCAGGCCGCGTGCCCTCAACATGGGGGGTGCCTTGGGGAAGGGGGGGCCGCGCAGCCCCCCCACCCCAAAGCACCTTGTCCCCATGTTGATGAGGACAAGGGCCTCTTCCCGACAACCCTGGCCGTTGGTTGTCAGGGTCTGCGGGCGGGGGGCTTATCGGAATCCGGGAGCCCCCTTTAATAAGGGGGCCCCCAGATACCGGCCCCCCACCCTATGTGAATGAGTATGGGGTACAATGTACCCCTACCCATTCACCTGTAAAATAAAAGTACAAAAAAAAACACAACACACGAGATAAAATACTTTATTGCACAGCTCCGGGGGTCTTCCGTCTTCGGGGGTCTTCTCGCCAGACTCCTCCGCTATCTTCTTGTAGCTCTTTTGCTAGCGGAGGAGTCCGGCTTTCTTCCTCGCCGCCGCCCTCTTCTCCCGACTTCGGGGGTCTTGTCCCCCTCTTCGGTTCTTCTGCTGGGCCACCGCGCCTTCTTATAGCTCTTTTACAGGCGGTGGCCCGGTCTTCTGTCGCCGCTGCTGCCTTCCGTTCTTCTTCTTCTCCTTCTTCTCCCGGAGATGTTGACTCGACGCTCTCTCCAGCCACAATGCCAGGAACGAGCTGCACGGCCACTTATATAGGGACAAGGGGCGGTGTCACATGGCTTTATGTCACATGGGTTGGTCACATGGGTTGATGTCACATGGGGACTGTGACATCGTAAGGGGGCGGGGTCACCATGTGACACCAACCCATGTGACATAAAGCCATGTGACACCGCCCCTTGTCCCTATATAAGTGGCCGCGCAGCGCGTCCCTGGCATTGTGGCCGGAGAGAGAGTCGAGTCAACATCTCCAGGAGAAGAAGGAGAAGAAGAAGAAGAAGAACGGAAGGCGGCAGCGGCGACAGAAGACCGGGCCACCGCCTGTAAAAGAGCTATAAGAAGGCGCGGTGGCCCGGCAGAAGAACCGAAGAGGGGGACAAGACCCCCGAAGTCGGGAGAAGAGGCCGGCGGCGAGGAAGAAAGCCTGACTCCTCTGCTAGCAAAAGAGCTACAAGAAGATAGCGGAGGAGTCCGGCGAGAAGACCCCCGAAGACGGAAGACCCCCGGAGCTGTGCAATAAAGTATTTTATCTTGTGTGTTGTGTTTTTTTGTTACTTTTATTTTACAGGTGAATGGGTAGGGGTACATTGTACCCCATACTCATTCACATAGGGTGGGGGGCCGGTATCCGGGGGCCCCCTTATTAAAGGGGGCTCTCGGATTCCGATAAGCCCCCCGCCCGCAGACCCCGACAACCAACGGCCAGGGTTGTCGGGAAGAGGCCCTTGTCCTCATCAACATGGGGACAAGGTGCTTTGGGGTGGGGGGGGCGCGCCCCTTCCCCAAGGCACACCCCATGTTGAGGGCACGCGGCCTGGTACGGCTAAGGAGGGGGGTGCTCGCTCGCCCCCCTTTCCTGGCCGGCCAGGTAGCGTGCTCGGACAAGGGTCTGTTGTGGACTTGGGGGGGACCCCCACGACGATTTTTTTTGGCGTTGGGGTTCCCCTTTAAGTCCATACCAGGCGGCGGGGCCAGCGACGTCTCCTTCGCGGGCCCCGCCTACCTGGAGACGCGCTCGAAATGAGCGGACTTTCCTCCACGTGTGTGGGCGAGTCCGTTCATTTCGAAAGTACGGCGGACTTAGTACGCCGTATTAGTCCGCTGAAAAAGTGCCGTGTGTGGGCAAGTAGCCCGTTCGAAAATTCCGACGGACAGTTTGGCGGACGTCCGCCAGACTAAGTACGTCGGACAGACGGCTACGTGTGTACGCGGCTTAACTTGCATATTACCCTTTAAAATGAGCACTTTAGATTGTGAACGTTCGAGTCCCATAGACTTTAATAGGGTTCTAAAGTTCACACGAAGTTTAGGTCTGTTCGCAGGTTCTGCTGCGAACCGAACAGGGGTGTGTTCGGCTCATCCCTAGTCCTTACATATGTTATTTTCATTATATGATCTGGACTGGAGATATCTCTATGACAGAGATTCATTTCAAGCAACTATAATGTGGGCAGGACAGTCGGAGGACTCCATGTGACAGTGTCTTTCTTTTTAAAAATGAATATGGAAGATTTCATGTATGTGCAATTGAACAAGATGCAAGTTACCAGCACTATAGGCCCTTTTTTGGCTATGCATAACGAGATGGATGTACTAACTTACTGTTGATTATTTGTATTTGAATGTTAAACATTAAATATATTTCCTGTTAAACCCTGATGAAGGAGACAACATTCATCTCCGAAGCACGTTGGGTATATGATTTGTGTATCGTCAATTTGCATATCTTGACTCTAATTTTCATGACTTTGTTAAAAATGTCATGTATTTTTCTACAAATTAATTCAAATGATTGAAAAGTGTTTAGATCTAAAATGTTCTTTCACAGGGTGACACTATGAATGCACAGGATACTAATGTGCCAACGTCCCGATATTACTTATGAAAGGGAGAGAGCTTAATTGTTTGGACTTTTAAAGGCATATGGATAAATGATATAAAAATGATCTAAAAATAGTAGAATTTATTTAAACAAGTATATATAAAAACAATTACGATGGGGGCGTGGTTTGCCGGCCGTGGAAGATGGCTGCTTAGGACTTTAGCTCCATCTGACTGAAGCCTTTCTCCTGAGCTCACAAGTGAGAGAGGTGTTTATTTGACATCCAGACATGGGAACCTCATCCCGCGGCACCTCGGGATCCCGATCCCGGTCCCCAAGAGAAACAGATAATCGTGCCTCACACCACATCCCGGAGATGTTTCGAGCTTCGCGGCAAAACATGGCGGATCTTACCTCACGTACCACAAGGCACAATGAGGGCATAGTTCTCTCCCCCACTGATTCGGCGGCTACATCATCATCTCAGAACTTGCCTGCTCAACAACAGTTAAGTCTTGCTGACCTCCGGGCGGTCGCCACGGACATTAAAGATACATTAACAGCGGCCATCTCAGACCTCCGTCACAAACTCCAAGCTATCACAGGAAGGGTTCATGCTGTGGAACAAACTACCGACCGCCACCAGGCTGCATTGACTGATCTGGATCGTACGACACAATCCCATAACTTTCACCTCAGAGATCTTCAGCGCCATGTCGAGGACTTCGACAATAGGGGCAGGAGACATAATCTGAGAGTGAGAGGTCTGCCTGAGACGGTAGGCAGTGAAATCCTGTCATCATCGGTTACAGCAATCTTTAACAGTATACTAGAGAAACCTCCTCAGACACATATCACAATGGATCGCATCCATAGAGCACTGCGACCTAGAGGCAGAGAATCTGATCCACCGAGGGATGTAGTCTGTTGCCTGGCAGATTACTCCTTGAAGGAAGAAATTTTGTGGAAGGCCAGACTGAAAGCAGAAATTTCCCATGAAGGTAAGGCGATACATATTTATCAGGATTTATCTGCCATCACCGTAAGAAATCGTAGAGATCTGCGTCCACTACTGGATATACTCCGCATGAAAGGAATACCGTATAAATGGAAGTTCCCCTTTGGTCTACAGGCCACCCACAATGCACGTGCTGCTTTGCTGCGTGTACCAGAGGAACTGGATAATTTCTGTCAGACACTGGATATACCATATGTCGATTTGCCTCACTGGTATGCTGATTTTATGCGCCAGCAACCCATCTTACACCAGGGTCCGGAGGAGCCGATGGAAATCCCGGCGGTCTCTGCTAGACGTCGCCGGTCCCCCTCTCCACCCCTGGGCAATAGGGGCTTAGCTACACAAAGGCCGAATCGCAACCAGGCGCACGGCCCGGCTCCTAGACGGGCACGCAGGGATCGCTAACAGTTGCACTATCAGTTTGGTTATGTCTCTGAATCCTTTTTTTTTTTCTTATAGGAAGCTATTAATGTCTTACACTAGACGTTTTTATGTTCCAGTACCCACCATTTTATTGCACCTGAGTTTTACTATGGTGACTAGTTCACTATTAAAGCAGTTTTTTCTCCTGTCAAAACCTTAGTGCCTTATAAGGATCTACCATTTCGGATTTGTTCCACCCCCTTATTCACCACGTGCATGCTGACTATCCCCCTGAGGGAAGGACGAAACTGTATACCTCCCCCGGAAAACTGGCATTCCGCTTCATGCTTACTGGATTAAATGTGCACAGATCACGGCACGCGACTGCACTTACGTCATTGCTCGACTCCAATTCTAGTAGAGACACTGCCCTGACATCTCGATGTGTGCTAATATGCTAACTATAATGTTGCTACTCTCCACTCCGCAGGGAACCGGTGACAGTATGTTTATGTTCCAAATCTGTTAACCAAAACATGTCGGTTTCTTCTTATCTGTACTAGAGTCTCTGTTAAGGTCAGCTTGAGGCAATACCATACACATAATCATAGTCAGGATCACAGTGCTCTATGAGTGTGTCAGGAATGTTGTTCGTGACGCTGACTTCAAGAATATGTGAGTGTGATTTATGCATGTGGTTAATTGCCTTGCATAGTAATATGACCATTGTGCTCGGTGGTAGACTCTCTCTCTGCAAGGCTCCGGCGCTTAGTCTTACTCATCCCATTTCTTGTTGGGATGAAGTGTAATTAACCCAAACAGTCGACCCTCTTCAGATAGGGGTATTCCCTATGCTGCGGATGCTCTCTGCAACTTCTGACAGCGAGGAACCTTATAATTTTAATTGGCAATAGCTCACTTCATGCTTAGATGTGATGGAGATGTGCTTCCATAGCTGCTTCCATCCCTCTCTTATGAGATATGCTTTATCTTACTACGCCTACCGATTCTGGAGCTGCCGGGGCTATGCGAGAGACGGTCTATCTATAGGAAATCTGTTATCACCTAGCCGAACGCCCACTGAGAGGCTCTCTCCTTGTAGTTAGGAATACCCATCTCGGGATTGGCCAGTAATCGCATATCTGTGGTGTCCCGAGAGAGTTTGACCTGGGCCCCAAGAATTGGTAATTGAGCTACGAAGTCTCTTCCAATCTCCCATCTGAGACATATTGCAACCTACCCCGAAAGGCTTTACACCCTTTGATTAGATCCATTGTAAAGGTCTATACCTCAGCGTTTAATTTTTCGTGGACTCCCACCGGAGTCTTGATCAGCCGGCAATCAAAATCCCAATAGCCTTGCTCCTAACTTCAAGACCCCTCAAATATCGAACTCGCTGGTCTTTGATAATGGACCTCTACCTAAGGGGCTACGAGATTCTCCGCCCCATAGGCCCAGTATAGCACCATTGAGCTTATTAAGCAGATCACACCCTTGACATCCAATATATGGTTTAGGTTAATTAAATGTAGGCGATGCTGTCTTCCATTCCCAATGCCGCAGAGGGCCGGTTGCCAGCTTTAGTGGTTTAAAAAGTATCCTACTGACCACCCAAACTTAAATTAGCACTATACATCCTCCAGAGACTGAAATTCTCCGGCACTATCAGTTATAATAGTGTAAAGTCATGTGTTCTATTCCTCGTATGCACAATCATATATTGAAGTTTACTTATGCAATCCTAAGGTTATGTTTATCTTGAGGTTAGCAGTTAAGTTGTTTATATTATAGTAGACAGTCCTGTTGATCTGAGTATTTTGCATGTAATTGGTACTTGGGTGAGGACCCCTTCGAATTAGTGATGGGTTTCTTTCCCTTAGATTCCCACACGTCCCATAATACTAGAGAATCGGATGGTAGGTGGATCTCTTAGCTTGTAACTGTTTTTAGAACATCTCTGGATAATATATAATCTGACCATGCATATAGATCCCCAAGATCTAGCTTGCCTGGAGTTACTGTCCTCCAGACTGGAGTCCCTAAAATCTTTTCTAGAATCTTCCCATGGTTTCCTATGATACACCTCCACTATGTTTATAGGCTGAAAGTCTGATGGACGGCTTAGGTATCTCTCTTCTCAAGGTTTATCCACCACCCACACGGTGGACTGTTCCATCCATTCTTTGATTCCTTGATTTACTACTCTCGCTCAGCTCCACCAACTTACACCGACCTTGTATATATACTGTAAAGGGCGCATAACTGCGACCCCATAGTCGGTTGTTCCCTACTTGTATAGTCTCACAGCTCTTCCCTTGGTCTCTTCCCACCCTACAGTCTTTCCTTGTCCCCCTTCTTCATCTTCATCTTCATCTTCATCTTTATCTTTTTCTTCCTCCTTCCTGTCAGCTTCACACCCAGACGTAACTTTCACATCTTGCACATCTTGACCCGGGGTTGAACAGACAGGATGACGATTCCGATGGGAAAAACCAATATGCCAAAACTTACCCTCACGTCCCTGAACATTTGCGGTCTAAACACACCAGAGAAGAGACGCCAATTGCTTCTACAAATGCAGAGGACTAAAACGGACATATTGTTCCTTCAGGAAACACACTTCCGGTCGGATATAATCCCGAAATTACATTCTCCATACTTCCCAACTGTGTATCACGCGACGAACCCAGTTGCTAAATCCAAGGGGATCGCTATATTAATTGCCAAACATTGTAATTTCCAACTTCAGGATAAACTAGTAGATCCCAAAGGAAGGTTCCTTTTCCTGAAGGGTCAATTGGGAGGTACCATGTTTACATTGGCCAATGTTTACGCACCTAATTCCCGTCAAGTGGCCTTTTTCCGATCGGTGACCCAAACCCTGATCCCGTTCGTAGCAGGGACCTTGATTCTGGGAGGGGATTTCAACATTCCGCTAAACCCTCTGCTAGATATGTCAAATGGGAAATCCTCTATACCCTACACAGCCTTACGTTCCATTAAATCTCAGCTACTTAATCTAACATTACATGACACCTGGCGAACCCTTAATCCTGTAACCAAAGACTATACTTTCTTCTCCCCCCCTCACAATAAATTTTCGAGACTAGATTATTTCTTCCTCACACAAAAAGATTTGCACCTTATCCACCACACTGATATAGGTCCACAAGTACTTTCAGATCACCACCCAATAACCTTGTCCATTACCCTTCCATCAATCACCGACAAAAAGCCAATTTGGCGTTTGGACCCCTCCCTGCTCACGGACTTATCTACCCTAGACAAACTCAAAACCCGCATACATCAATTCTTCTCGGAAAATAATCCTTCTGACACGTCCCCCTTAACAAATTGGGCAGCTCATAAATGCGTGGTCCGAGGCTTTCTTATGGCGGAAATGGCTCGACGCAGAAGAGATAGGCAAAACGTTTTCAAGAATTGATGACAAAAATTTCAGAACTTGAAAAGGTTCATAAACAAACGCAGGCCATCCAGTCCCTAGCCTTCCTTACCCAAACTAGACAGGAATTACTAGAGCTTTTAAACAAACAAATAAAACGAAAGTACGTTCTCTCACAGAAATATTTCTACGAGCATGGTAACAAGGCTGGGAAAGGTCTGGCCAGAGCCCTACAAGGGAAAAAATCTGCAATGACAGTTCACTCGCTCACGAATGCGTCAGGGCGTAAATTGACATCGAATCCGGACATAGCTGCCCAGTTTGTCTCCTTTTATGACAAATTATACAATTTGCATAACTGCGACGGCTCCCCGCAGAGGACTGACCGAACAGCCATGATTTCAGAGTTTTTATGCCAACACGCTCCTGCAAAAATTTCAGCTGAGGATTCTCTCAGGCTTCAGGAACCGCTGACGTCTGCGGAAGCAGTGTTGGCGTTGAAACAAATGACATCAGGCAAAAGTCCAGGACCGGACGGTCTGACTACGGGATACTACAAGGCTCTACGAGAACTCCTCACTGACTATTTCTTATTAGCCTTCAATTCCTGCACGACACCCCAAAACCCTCCGCTAGATATGTTATCAGCCCATATAGTGGTGATACCAAAACCAGGTAAGGATCTGACGACTGAGGCAAACTACCGCCCAATATCATTGCTCAATGTTGATGTAAAATGGTTCGCAAAAATTTTAGCCAACAGACTCCTTCCTTTACTCCCCCCAACGATCGATCTTGACCAAGTGGGTTTTATCCCGGGCAGGGAAGCTCAGGATAACACCGTTAAAGCCCTTAACGTTCACCATTGGCTTCAAACGCAGAAACAACCAGGTTTCTTCTTGTCCCTGGACGCAGAGAAGGCATTTAATAGAGTGGCCTGGGACTTCATGTTCATGACACTCCAAACACTAGGCCTTCCGTCCCAGATGCTCAACTTGATATCCACATTATACTCCAATCCAACGGCGAGAGTAAGAGTAAACGGCCACCTATCAAACGCCTTCACCATCAAAAACGGAACGCGTCAGGTTTGTCCCCTTTCCCCGATTATATTCATATTAACTCTAGAACCCCTACTCAATTGCATCAGATCTGACCAGAATATACATGGAGTCATGATTCAGCATCGTCAATACAAGTTGGCGGCCTTTGCGGACGATATCCTCCTGTTTCTCTCCGATCCATTGACCAGCATTCCCGCCCTTCTTAATACTTTAAAACTCTACCAAAGCCTCTCTAACCTCCAAATAAATTTCGCAAAATCTACCGCCCTTAATATCACTCTCCCAAGGACCTTATGCGAACAATGCAAATCACAATTTCCATTCACGTGGAGTACCCACAGCCTCACATACCTAGGCATTCAACTGACGACTTCTAGTCAAGATTGGTACACAGCTAACTTTTTACCCCTCCTACAAACCATCACCAGGGATCTCACCAAATGATCTGGGGGCCTCTTTTCCTGGTTTGGGCGAATTGCAATCATAAAAATGAACATTTTGCCAAGGATCCTTTATCTCCTTCAGGCAATCCCCATTGCCATCCCAAGGTCATTCTTTACATCAATACGTAGTCTTTGTACGTCGTTTGTTTGGGGTAAATTGACTCCTAGAATAAGTCAGGCTAAACTCACCATGCCTAAACTGGATGGAGGTTTGGGTTTGCCGGACATCTGCCAATACCAAATAGCGTGTCACCTCACCAGAATCCTGGACTGGAAATTACACTCCAAAACTAAAGATTGGGTCCAGTTAGAAAATTCCTTACTCCCATCTCCCATTGCTGACTCTCCATGGCTCTCGAGCACACACGAGTCTCCTCTCGCGAAACACCATCCCTTAATTCACCCCACACTTTGTGCATTCCGTGAATGTTGTACGAAGTACGCTATTTCATCCACCTCTAGCCCTCTAACGCCTTTGAGACAAAATCCGGATTTTATTCTGGGCATGAGTAAAAATTTTCTGATTAAAGTCTGGCCCCATGATAACGTGCAAGCTCGTCATTTCTATGATGGTCTCCGATTGCGCTCTTACGAATCTTTAGTGGCAACTTCCCCAACACAGTCGCTGATTTCTTACCTCGCCTCAGACACGGACACATTGGTCGAGAAATCTTACCCCTTATGAGCAATTATACTCTTTACACGAACCACAAAGACATCTCGTCTCGATTACATATGCACTTTTATCGTGTCCTTCATCGCCCCCAAGTGAGTGGATCAAACATAAATGGGAAACGGACCTCTCCCAATCATTATCTGCCGAAGAATGGAATACAATTTACAAAATAGCACATAAGGGTTCACTTAACGTCCACACACAGGAAAACGCATATAAGGTGATCTCGCGTTGGTACAGAACCCCCTTACAGTTACAACGTATATATGCACACCTCTCCCCCCACTGTTGGCGCTGTATGGAAGGCATTGGTACCTACATACACATATGGTGGGCATGTCCCCACATACAACCGTTTTGGAGAGAAGTTCATAAATTGATCAAACAGATCACATCTTTTGACCTAGCCTTCCTCCCTTCACAATTTCTACTGAATCTACCCTCGATCTCTAAAAATCTATATTTCCAATCACTTGCCATGCACATGGTGAATGCAGCGAAACTTTGTATCCCGACGAAATGGCATTCTACTGAACCTCCGTCCATTGCTGAATGGTTGGTAAGAATCGGGAAAATTGCAGAAATGGAAAATTTAATTCACCAGTCACATGATCAACCGGAAAAATTTACCACAATTTGGGCGTGTTGGTATCATTTTCTCTCTACCCCGGAATACCAGAATTTATCTCATCCGGGGGGGTCTCGGGTGCGGAGCTGACGGGATTCCCCCATTACTTTCTCCTTTCCCCTTCCCTCTCTCCACAGCCATTTTGTCCTCCTCATTCACTTATTCTTCCTCTCACCATCCTTGTACTATGTTGTTCATTACACTATGGCCCTAGTACGGAGCAATAGTCTGAGACAAATATATTTGCTTTCTAAATGACCATGGTATCTATTGTGTTCACTTGGTATTGAAGTCCTCCTCCTTAAGTATCAGAGCTCGATGCCAAGCTGTGAAGATTCGAATCCCCTGACCAGCAAATGGATACCTCTCCCACTGAGATGTTTGATAACTTACTGGATCCTTCTCAGAATTTTAGGTAAACTTATGACATGAGTTAAACCACCCCGTACAGAAATGTATATGCCAACACATGTACTTATACTGTTGCTTTTTCTAATGTGTGATCCAGGATTGGGTCCTTACCATGTTTACCATACTTTTTTTTGTTACCAAAGTGTCATTCTTGCACCTTGTTATACCTTTTGATGTTCTGTATGCTTCTACCAGACGGGCTGATGCAGTTTATATTTTGTCTGTATGTTGAAAATTCCTCAATAAAAAAAATAATAATAATAAAAAAAAAACAATTACAAATAAAGAATCAGTGAAATTGATATTAGTACACCCTTGCACAGCAAGTCTGACACCATAAGATAATGACAATAACACAATACAAAACCAAATGCACAGACAGTGGTCAAAGTGGATTTAGAGGTATGGTCTCCAGGTAGAGGTATAAGTATTATGAATATATTGGGTCAGAGATGTGAGTTCGGGCATAAATAATTCAGTCATTAGCTCGACATGTTGTGCGTCAGGAAATGCTTCTTCTTCAGGAGAATTTGAATCAAGTGGTTTTAAGCAGCAGAAATAGATAGAGCTGGTAAGCAATTGGATACACTGTATTTATAAATATCCAGGGAGATAAGCCATAGCCAAACAGCAACTCTTGAGAGGTAATCAAAAGGGAGTGCTAATTAGCAACATATGTGTGATGAATCAATCCAAGTTATGTAGCAAACATAGGATTTAAAGTTCAGGGAAGCTGACATCTCATAGACCAAGAGAGTGTGGCGTCGGCTAAGATACCAGTTTGTCCAGTAGCCATAGTAGTTATTTTTCACAAACCAATATAAGCTTACTTGAAGAATCTCAGTTCATGTTTTAAGTGTTGCCTGTCACTGGACATCCCTTTCCACAAGTTCCTGGATTCCCTGCATGCTTTGAAGCTGCACCCCTGCTTTTTACTTTCCAGTTCTAAGGACTACATATACCATGGTACCTTGCTGCCTGAAACCTGAGACTCCTATACTGATTCACCTCTGTAGTTTGGAAGGCAGGATCTGTGAAATGTGTCACATATTGAATATGTGTCACAAAATGCAATGAAGTAAATGAGTGGGAAGTTTACAAAATTCATCAGATCATTTCGAGTAATAAGAGTAGGTTATAAACAACTGAAATACAATGCAGAGATGAACATACTGTATGATTTTACATTTTAATCATAAATGCACTTTAACCACTTCCTGCCTGGCTTATAGCAGAATGACGGCCGAGCGGTGGTTCTCTTATCCTGACTGGGCGTCATATGACGTCCAGCAGGATAACATGGCAGCATGCGTCCATGTGGCGATCGGAGGTGCTGTGTGTCAGTCTGACACACTGCATCTCTGATCATGGTATGGAGCCTCCGACGGAGACTCCTTACCACGGGATCAGCTGTGTCCAATCACAGCTGATCATCGTGTGAACCGGGAAGTATCAGTAAACGGCATTCCTCGGTTCGTGCTGACAGGAAGAGCTGATTGGCGGCTCTTCCTGTCAGAGAGGGGGTCTGCACATTGATTATCAGCACAGCCCCCATCAGATGTGCCCATCAGCTTCCAATCAGTGCCCATCACAGTGCCAATCAGTGCCCAGCAGTAACACCTGTCAGTACCTCATAATCAATGTTACCACTCAGGGCTACCTGGCAGTGCCACCTGTCAGTGTTAATCAATACCACCTACCAGTGCCAATCAATGCCACCTCTCAGTGTCCATCACAGGTGCCTGTCAGCGCCCATCACAGCTGCCTGTCAGTGCCCATCAGTGCCACCTATCAGTGCACATCAGTGCTGCCTATCAGTGCACATCAGTGCTGCATATCAGTGCCGCCTATGAATGAATGAATGAATGGCTTGTATAGCGCTACCTATGCAAACTGAATCGCCTATCAGTGCCCATCAATTCTACATATCAGTGCCTCCTCATCAGTGCCCATCAGTGACTCCTCATCAGTGCCAACTCATCAGTGCCCATCAGTGTCACCTCATCAGTGCCCGTCAGTGAAGGAGAAAACAACATTTTCTAACCAAAACGAAGTAAAACTTTTTTTATCAAATAATTTTTTTTGTTTTTTTTGTTTAGCAAAAAATAAAAACCCTAGTGGTGATCAAATACCACCAAAAGAATTTGTGAGAAGAAAATGATAAAAATTTTGTTTGGGTGCAGTGTGGCATGATTGCACAATTGTCATTCAAAGTACGACAGTACTGAAAATTGTCTTGGGCAGGAAGGGGCGAAAGTGGCCAGTATTGAAGTGGTTAACCAATTCACCCCTGGAAGGATTTGCTCCTTAATGACCAGGCCATATTTTGCGATATGGTACTGTGTCGTTTTAACTGAAAATTGTCGTGTGACATTGTACCCAAACAAAATTTACATACTTTTTTTCCTACAAATAGAGCTGTCTTTTGGTGGTATTTAACCACCTTGGTTTTTATTTTTTGCGCTATAAACAAAAAAGCCTGACAATTTTGAAAAACTTACTTTGTGCTATAATATACATCCTAAAGAAATATATAAAAAAGCAAATGTATTCATCAGTTTAGGCCGATACATATTATTTTACATATCTTTGGTAAAAAATAATCACAATAGGCGTATATTGATTGGTTTGTGCAAAAGGTATTGCGTCTAAAAACTGGGATGGATTAAGGGACTGTTTTTACTGATAATGCCAGGTATCTGCGATTTTTAGCGGGATTGTGACATTTCAGTGGACAGATCTGACCCCAAATGACACTTTTGGGGACCAGGGACATTATTACATTGATCAGTACTAGAAAAATGCACTGATCAATGTAAAAATGACACTAGCAGGAAAGGGGTTAACACTAGGGGGCGATTAAGGGGTTAAGTGTGTTACCTGGGTATGTTCTAACTGTAGGGGGGATAGGCTAGTAAGGACATTACAAAGATTGCTGTTCCTGATCACTGGGAACAGAAGAACTATGACATGTCATCTGGCAGAACAGGGAATCTCCTTGTTTACATGTACATTTACTGTGCACCGTGATTGCTGGTTGCCGGCGGGCATTGAGTCTGCCGGAGCCACGGTGGATGGTGGACACGCACATTGTCAGGGCTGGGCTCTCAGCCCTTCCTTCTCTGTGCTCAGGTTGCTCAGCTGGCGGTTAATTGCCAGAACTCATTGTTTCACAGTGGTTCACCTTTTGATCATCTCCTGCTCATCAGTCAAGCCCACAGCCAGCCCCTTCTGGCTATTTACACTGCCTGGTTCATGTATATTCATTTATTGTTACATATTTAAAAAGATTCCAAAATTGGAAAATAAGAAAACATTTGTGTATGTAGATGCATGTATTAGGCCGCGTACACACGGGCGGACTGTCCGTCCAACTAAGTCCGTCAGACAATCCGACAGACAGACCGTCCTACTTTTGAATGAACGGACTTGACCACACACGATGAACAGACAGTCCGCTGAAAGCTTGCGCGATGACGTGTACAGCACGTGCGACGGGACTAGAAATACGACGTCCAATACACTGCAATGCAACCTTCGGCCGTGTAAATCCTTTCTGAGCATATACTTAGTCCGTCCAACTTGCCTACACACGAGCGGACTGTCCGCTGAAACCAAAGTTGGACGGACAATATTACGGAAATTCCGAAAGACTTAGTCCGCCAGACTGTCCGCTGAAGCCCACACACGAGCGGATTGTCCGCTGAAACACGTTTCAGCGGACCAAGTCCGTCAGACAGTCCGCCCGTGTGTACGCGGCCTTAGAGTTCTGCTGTCTCCCTTTAACCTAGACACCTTTCTTCAGGAGTATTTTTACAGGATATACATCTGTTCAACAATTTCTATCAAATAGAAAAACAACATTGTAATAAAATCTTATGGAGAGTAAAATCCAGGGCAGCACTGGTGCTCACAGGGTACTTACCACCAAGCAGGTCAAAGTATTATATGTCCGTGTAGATGTTAAAAGGAGTAATCATTGACTCTGCCTGGACACAAGTACCAGAGAGGTGCCACCGCCCCTGAGCAACCAACACATCCCCACAGAGGTCACCACACAAGGGTCACTTCTGTGCATTAAGTTGGTACTACTACTTACTGGCCTTAAGCTATGACCAAGACCTTAGGGGAACTTTACCACAAAAAACACAAACCAGAGAATTTTGTAAACGCCTTTAGGCCTCTTAGGCTACCGATATTGTCTTCTTCAGATTTAAGGCTTCTAAATGCAGACATTACTCTGGAAGAACTCTCACAGGTTATTAAACACCTATACTCACATATCCTCACATAACAAAAAATACATGTTAATGTAGATACTGTATATGACAACTCTGGGCTAGTTAAACTGAACATCTGTTAACAAATAAATTGGCATGTTACCCTCAAACCCAACTCCAAAAATATTTTCTTTAATTTTGAATCACTCTTCACTGGTTCACTCAGCCAATGAGGAGGAAGAGTCCCGGGACAGCTGAGGCTATTGTGAACATTGCTGGATCAGAGAGAGCACAGGTAAGGATTGGGGGGGAGATACTTCACAGAGAAGGTTTCTTAAACCTTCAATATTTATAACCACTTTAAGAAGAATTTTCCCTCATTTCCTTTTCCTTTGTCATCTGTAAAATAAATGAGGAGTGCAGTTGTCAATGAAACAGGATGGTTCTGAAAACAAAAACACACATTATCAATTGTTTTAACCCAGGCCATTCATAAAATGTTCCATTGATACAACTCTGCCTTGAGTATTATCGATGGGAGGTCTTCTATTAAACTCAGAGTCCACTGTTTACATAGAGAAGGTAAACTGAGGGCACAAGATGACCAAACCTTATGTGATCATTTAACACTAGCCTTAAACAGTGAATGAATTTGTTGACAAAGCAAAGCCATTAATTGATGGAAACTTAAGTAGCAAGAAATGTTAGACACCTCAACAAAAACTATTTTGAAGGCACTATTGAAGGTACTGTTGAAGGTATTGAAGGTACGGCATGGCTGTTGTTTTAAAGTGTCAGGAAATTCTTGGACTTATGTCAATTATACCTTTAGTGCACGGACAGATATCAATATTATAAAGTTGTTGAATATTTTATAAAAATTATTTTTTATCTGAGACCCAGGAAGAAAGCATTGATTGTAACTTATATCATCACTATTTTACATTTACTTGCAGTACACATTTCTGGTACAACTCTGATACAAGAGTCAGGTTTAATTATATGTATGACATCATCAAGCAAATAGATGCAAACAAAACACCAAAAATATGCCAGGACTTACCCATATAGAGTGAAAAAGCTAAAAACTTTTCAGAAAAACAAATACATAACATGACAAGAACACCTTCTTTCACAAAACATTTGTATTTTATATCATATTTTTGTTTCTATTTTTCTGTTAAAATCACAAGTAATCAGTCAGCATGTGTAAACTGTATTCACTGCACATAAATGCATAGGGAGTCATAGCAATTGTCTTCTAAGAAATAAAAAATTTAAAAATTAACTTTTATAACCTTAATAAATCTAGTAGTGGTAAAAAAACACAATATTTCTGTAGGCTATGTAACTAAAACCTTTGTTCAGTTTAGAAAGTTTTAGTTTCATCTCAGTCTCTGTTTACCTCACTTCTCATAGCAATTCTCTATCCCACGTGTGTATTCTTCAGCCTCAGTTCTGACCCTTTCTGTTATTGTCTATATTTGTACCTATCTTTCTTCATCAATAGCAGCCTGGGAATCCCATTTTGCTCTGATCCATCCTTACCACTATAGGCTTGGTTGGAAAAAAAGACCTATGTTCTTTTCCACAAAGTGCTCCTTTGACCAGTCCTTGGTGTTCTCTGCACACGGTGTCTTCTGTGTTTTAACATTTTTGTTGTTTTCTGCCTCCAATTTATTTTGAGTTTGCAACTAACATATTTTTTTCTCCTATTTTAGTAAGTTTAAAGTGATGGTAAATGATCACTTTGCGAAACAGCCCATTAAAGCGAAGGTCTGCCCCCTGCTACAAAAATTAAAAGCTTTATTTTATTATTTTAGCCTTATTTTAGCCATATTATTAAAAAGACTTTTAATAATGGGACACTTAGCTGTCCTGGAGTCCAGCGATGTCGCACCGCAGCTGATGTTTGCATCAGCTGTCGGGTGCTGCCGTCGCCATTGTGGGTAAGGGAACCCGGCAGTGTAGCCTTACGGCTTCATGCCGGGAACCCTACTGCGCATGTGCAAGACTCTACTCCTCTCACCAACTGGCCTGGCAATAGGGGGAGAAGGAGGGGGCCGAGCAGTGATGACAATAGCTGCAGCTGTGGCTCTCTGGAAGTGGGAATGGGAAACCTGTCTAAGACAAGTATCCTGTCCCCCATCGTCCTCGAAAGGTGCCAAATGTGGCACCGGAGGGGGGGAGGAGACAATGAGCAGAAGTTCCACTTTTGGGTGGAACTGCTCTTTAAGTTTAAAATAGAAATACAAGTAAAACATTTTTTTACAGATATAAAAAGACATTATAAATACCTTTGTTCCCTTTTCTAAGTGAGTAGCTTCCCTCTGTTCTCAGCTGCATAAGAGCTAATGGAAGAAGAAACAGCAGCACTCAGATCTTCCCAGTGAAAGTTTGTGCAGTGGGGGCATGTTAGAATAAGTCTGATTATTGCAGGAGAGCAGGCTGAGCTCCCAGCATAGCTGAAGAACTAACGATGCTGTGCTCTCCTGCCTAGTGTGGCCAGTTCTTAATAGGAAAGCAGAGGGACTGGCAGTAATGCCAGGAATTTCGCACAAAGGAACCAATACAAACAGAACAGGAGACTTTATCATACAAGTACATGGTACAGCAGGCACATATCAGAAATATGAAATGTTGGGGTAACAAATGCTTAAAAGGCCAGTTCACACCGTTTGCACACAGAAACGTGTGTTTTTCGCTCTGCACAGTAACATGCAGCGCTGCCCTTGTTAGACATGTGCAGGTGCCATTTATTGTTAATGGCACCCTAAATAAATCCAGGAAATGTTCACACATTATGGCCACCAAACCACATGGTTTGGTGCAGCGTGATTTCAAAATTAGTGCTTGAAATACTTTTGTGCATTCCCACGTGTTTGCTAGCTCATTGAAATCAATGGATCCCAGTGTGAAATATGAATATTGAAAAAAATCTTTTTTAGACCGGTATGCACCTTATAAACGTATAACTGAATTTCACTTTTCTGGTGCCTTCAAGGCAGAATACATATGATACATATGGTTAAATTTCTGCCCCCTATCAACCCCCAGGACCAATCATAACTCTATGAAAAGTAAAGCCCTAGCCCAGGGCTCTGATGACTTACAATTTCATGTCCTTATTTCAAATCCTACCAAGAACACACACAGTAGAGGGTTTAATGTTCTCACCAATTTTAAGCGGCTTTCCATTTACAACACAAAACACAGTTAAACCTGAATTTTTTTATATGACTAATAGGCACCGTGAAGTTTAAGCTACTATGGACAGTAAATGGGTTTATGATGTAGATGTAAGAATGAAAACTGAGGAGAAAGCATACATGGGGTTGGGAGGATGACTGGTCAAAATGTAGGAGACTAATGAAGAGGACAACTGACAAGACACTGAATTTTGGAGGACAACTGACATGTGATAGGGGTTCATAAAAATAATCAGAGGGATATGTTAGAAGCTTGAGTGACATTTGGCCTAGGTTTGGAAACAGATCAAGTGATTGAGGTTTTACAGCCCTGAAATTTTTATATGACTGATAGTCACCTTAGATTTTAAGCCCCTTTGGGTAGTAATAGTAAATAGTTTTATGGAAAAGATATAAGAATTAAAATTGAGTAGAAAGCATACATGGAGTTGACATGGGACAACACGATTTGGAAATGGAACAATCGATTGAGGTTTAAGGCCCAACTTCAAGCAACTAAAAAAATCTCCTTTGCAGTGGGATGGTATCTGCACTGCATAGGTTAATAGCTCATTTTGTCTGGGGGAGAGAAGAAACCGTTTTAATTACCTGATTCTCTGCTCCCCCAGCACATGACACTCCCCAATACTGTCGGTGGACTGTCTCTTGGCGTCATCACGTCCAATGCAGGGCTATGGACTCTGCTTTGGTCTTGATAATGTCAGAACCTTAGACTGCTAGAGCGCAGGGGAGAGGAAGCTTCAGGGACTGGTTTAACTGTGGGGAGGGGCAGAGGGTTGGGTAAGAAATTTTTTTTTTTTGTTTGCTTGTTTGTTCTCCTAGACAAAAATTATCAATTAGCCCTTGCAGTGCAGACATAGGGGGTTATTTACTAAAGGCAAACCCACTTTGCACTGCAAGTACACTTGGAATTAAAGTCGCTGTAGATCCGAGGGGGATGTGCAAAGGAAAATAAAAAACAGCATTTTAGCTTGCACATGATTGGATGATAAAATCAGCAGAGCTTCCACTCATTTCAGATCTACCCGTTAGAGTTAGAGCAACTGCACTTCATAGTGCACTTGCATTGCAAATTGGATTTAACTTTCGTAAATAACCCACATAGTCTCACTGTAATGGATAATTGTTTAGTTGTCCAGAGTTTGGCTTTAAAGATGAATGAGGTGGATGACTAATAAGTATCCGTGGTTTGGATGAGTGATCAGGGGTATGGGTTTTAAGGGGAGTTGTTAAAGTTTTGAAAATGAAAGAAAAGTATGCAATTTATGATAAAGTATGTTTTTAAAATAAGAGTTTCCGTTTTTTTAATGACCCTGAGAAAATTTAGGAAAAATATTTTCAGTCACTTCTGTCTATAGTTTTTTGAGGAAAGAGATGGCCCAGAAAATAATCATATGGCAATTTTGTTGCTGTCCTATTCAAAAGCATAATAAAAAGCCTACTAAATCTATCTGTAATGGATTATCTTACACTGTATTAAAGTTAAACAAAGTTTTATTTTTTTACTAATAAGCTTAAATCTTTAAACAAGCTGGTAGGCATATATTTGCTTTTGCTCAAAAGTATATTCTATTGTATTTTGTGGGGTTGGTAAATCCCCTTAATGTATTCTTCAAAGGTTAATAAATGTGCATGTAGTGTATAGTTTTGCATCTTTACCTTTATACAAAATAAATTATATTAATGTTATAATGTAGTATGTCATCAGATATACATTTTATAACAAAACAGAGCTAGTATATTTAAAAAAAAAATATGTATGAAAATAGCTGAACAATTTTCTATAAGATGTAGATAACAGTGCAAAGAATCATACACAGAAAAAGGGAAATTAATTTTAGTAGAAAAGACCATTATATTCAGCAAAAGAAAGGCATCAGCTGTATAAAGGCAAAAAAAAAAAAAACTAAATTATTCTTAAAGATGAAGAAAATCACCCAGAGCTCAAATGCTATGAAGTCTATTGAAGGTGTTAGCATTGCATTGTCACTTTTTTCTTTCAAAAAAGGAAGGTAACCTATGGTTTGGCTGGACACAATACCCAAAAAATGATCTTAAATACATTTTGCTTAATTTACTTTAAAATGATGTCACCAAACAATTGCATGTACAATTTAATTTCCAAGAAGATGTTTTTATACACAGAGGTATTTAAATGCAGCTTGCAGAAATGTTCTATATTGAAGGTGTATTTTAGCAGTGGAAAGGAACAGAACATGTAGCTAACATCTAAATTACGACCCTTTATTTTGCAGGAGTCATTACCTTGCCTGGTCAAAGTACAAGCAATGACATTATAACATTGGGTCCATGGTGCTCAGTACTTAAATCTTATTGTCCAAACAAATGCAATGAAATCCAAAAATTCATTGATTGCAATGAAACATTGAATTGTGAAATATGAATTTGTGGTGAGTGTCTTAGAAACCCTTTAAACTTCTGATGTGCCTGCACATGATAAAGGTCATACGGACATGCAACTACTCTTCCTTCTGCTGCTGTCACACAGACAGTGCAGTGGCAGGGAGTTTTGTATCTGACTGGGTGGAGCCTGATGGGGATTCACAGAAACCAGTTCCCCATCAACTCCACGTTCCTATTAATTGACAGTGGGCAGTGGGCAAGTCCTTGGCCAATACACAGCCTGCAATTGGCTATAGATTCTGCCCACTACCTGTTGTCAATCACAAAGAAAGAGGGGACTTGATGGGAAACTATTACATCACTGGTTGCTTGTAGACATGTGCATTAGTTTTCGTCCAAATGCATTTTCATCCGAATTTCAGGTATTTTTGTTTTCGTTTTCACAAACAATAACGAAAGCGCAGAATCCGAAAAATGAAAGATCTGAAATAAATAAATACTTTATTTTAGTTTTCGTTGTTACAACAGTTCGATATAGATAGGAGATTCAACGTGACTCTGACAATAACAATCTGTGTCTATTGAACTTGTGGTCGAATGTGCCTAACCTTACCTCTATTAGTCCAAGATTATATAGAGAAAAGATTTGACAGAGAGAAAACATTCGACATAGAGAGTAAAGATTCGACAGAGAGAAAAGATGACACCTGACAATGTGAGACTTAGACCATTCATTCAACATGAACGACGGAGATTCGACAAAGCAACGAAAAACACACACGTTTATAATAATATTCGACGGAGCATCAAAACTGTACGACACTGCAATCGTACATTTCCGGAGTCAAATGCTCCGCCTATAGCCTATATAGAGTTTAGCAGCTCCGTCTAATCTTCTTTATACATTCGACATACACCATAAGCCTTCAAAGACAGATTCGGACGTAATTCATGTGGATTTTTGGATGAATGCAATTTTTGAACGGAAAATGAAATAAATAAAAACTAATTTCGGGAGTAACTAAATTTATGTATTTTTCGAACGAAAACAAAATTCCGAAACAAAATATTTCACTCTGCACATGTCTAGTTGCTTGGAGGCTCTCAGGTGTAAAGCAGATAGTATACTTAACAGTCAGTGACAGGTAGAGAGCGAAGGGGATAGTGATGGTAAATATGTCACTCTGCTACACTGCTTACAGGGGCAGGCACACTGGGGTTGATTTACTTTAACTGGAGAGTGCAAAATCTGCATAGAAACCAATCAGCTTCCAGGTTTTATTGTCAAAGTGTAATTGAACAAGCTGAAGTTAGAAGCTGATTGACTACCATGCAGAGCTTCACCAGATTTTTCACACTCTCTAGTTTATGTAAATCAATCCCAGTGAGGCTAGGAGTAATGCAGCAGCATAGCTATGGATGCAAACAAGCGACAAAACAGTGCTAAGCACAATCCCAACCAAGACCGGTGCTACCACTAGGCTAACTAGGCAGCCACCTAGGGTGCACTGCTGTCTAGGGTGCCCGACCACTGGCGTTCCTACTCTCTTTTCTCTGCAGCAAGCAACTAAGTCTCAGCATCAGCAGCCGTTGCTCCATTCGCACTTAGTGTCAGAGGCACATCGGCGGCGGAGGACTGTGTCTGTGTACCGACTACTGAATGAATGGAAGAAAGTAAACATTCATTGATGGGCATTGGTAGGCTGCCTTTATAGGCACTGGTAGGCTGCATTGATGGGCGCTGGTAGGCTGCATTTGATGGGCGCTGGTGAGGCTGCATTTGATGGGTGCTGGTGAGGCTGCATTTGATGGGCGCTGGTGGGCTGCATTTGGTGGGTGCTTCATTAAAAAGGTGGGGTATACATGGGCAGGGCAAAGGGGTGGATTCAGGGGTGGAGCCAAGGGGGTCCTATAACTGATATTTGGATGTTGTTTTCTCTACACTGTGAGAAAGGCAAAGTAGTGTACAGGGGTTTAACTAATTATATACAGGCTTATGTGCTGATCAATTGTTTATACATAGTGATGAGCTGAGCTGCCCTGGGTTCAGTCTGAGCATGCCTAACCTGAACCCTACTGAAATCAAGGGGAGCTGAATCTGTCAAAATAAGACTGTCATTTTTTGGGGGGCTAATAGGTAAATGGGTGTAAAAAAATAGCATGGGGGAGGCCGGCACTGCCCTGAGGAACACATACCAACACAAAAACATAAAAAAAAAAAATTAATTGCCCAAGAGCTGTGATTTTTTTTTTTAAATGCTTAAAGGGTAAAAAAAATAGCAAATAAAGAAAAAATAATATAGCACATATAATTGCGACACTAATCATATTGTAATTGAATTTTTTTAAACCAATTTTTTTAAATTTGATTATCATTTTTTTGTATAGGATCATTTCACCATTTACCTTTATATATTATTAGACACCTTGATAGCGCTGTTTTGTTTGTAGGATTAACCCTTTTTCCTAAGACACCGTTTTCACCTTTCAGCGCTGTCACACTTTGAATGACATGTGTGTGGTCATGCAATGCTGTACTCAAATTAAATATTTATCTTTTTTTTTCACTTGTTCATGTATGCTTCCTTACCCCAGCTTCTGACACACAGATGCAAGAGCCAATCGCTTACCTCTCCCCTACAACAAGGAATTGGGTATAGCGTTGGATGACTGCGCAATTGTCAGTTAAAACGATACAGTGCTGCATTGCAAAAATGGCCTGGTCAAGAAAGAGGTAAATTCTTCTGGGGCTGGAGACACATGGAGCTGCTGAGGCCCTAATGACAGCATACTGGATATGTATTATCGGTGAGATATTGATCAGGCTGGCTACCAATCTGTGGAGCACTCTGTATCTGATGCATTTTCACCTGGTCTTTATAATGCTGGAACCTTAATACTGGGTTCATGCACAGGTGCATGGATTGTCTGTTCAACTATGGTTCTATCTGAAAACCAGGATCTTTATGGCTGCTCAGTTATGTGGTGATTAGTCATTCCTAATGAGAACCACGAATCTGGGTCCAGCGTCCCCCACTTTTCTGCACTTTCCCCAATTTAATATGTATTTTGGGGTACGCCACTTGTGCCTTTGGTTTCAACCCCCTGGTGTCAACAATAAGTGTTGTGGTTAATAGTCAGAATTCTGGTTCTGAGGAAGCTACTTTGCAAAACGTGTCAACCTTGGATTTTTGGCACTTCAACCACGATTGTTTCCATCCTGCCATTTTCAATCCTGGTCCATCCATTCCTATGTGGATCCTTCTGGGACATCTCTGGCTGCTGCTTCAACAGTTCTTTGTGGACTTTCACGGTCCTAGGATTGTGTGCTGCCTATCAATGCATCGTAGGTGACACCAACAAGCGAATTACAAGCACATTTGCCCCACTGCCGTATGGTATGTGTGTCCATCTCTGCCGGTAAGAGTACCCTATCATGTATACACCTTTGTTAGAATTTGATTGACATATTTACATCTGTGCAAATGTTTTTTTCTGGAAGGGAGGCTTCAAAGAACTTTTTCACGTTTATATTTATGAACTGCTTCACCTGATTTAGTTTATTAGTACCCACAGTGCTTTCTCTTGGCTGTTTTTACACTTTGTGTGGATTTAATTGAACATTTCACTGTTTATACAATATTTTACATTCATATATTTTTCACTTTCATTATTATGTTCTGATTCACAGGGTTATATGTTTGAGCACTACACATATTGTTTCACATACTGATTAGGTGGCACTGATGAGGAGACACAAATATGCCACACTGATGGGCACTGATGGGTGGCACTTTTGAGCGGCACTGAGCACTGATAGGTGGCACTGATGGGAATGGACAGGTGGCACTGATGGGCACTGATGGACAGCACTGATGAGCAGGCACTGATGGGCACTGAAATGTTACGTGTACAGGTTACCCCTGTAAAGAAATACACTGATTGACTCTCTTCGCCTCAAACTCACACTTTACATGTGATCGGTTGTGATTGGACACAGGTAATCACATGGGTAAAGATCCACATCATGGGCTCTTTACCGAGATCGGGATTGCGCTGTGTCTTTGAGATAGTGGTGCGTGAGAGTGTTGATATTGAGATCATATGATGTCATCCCAGAACAACAGGGGATCCCACCAATACCATCATTTTACAATACTCCATGGTGGGATGAGTTTAAAGAAGCTAGCAATGAATGCCATTTGCCAGCAATTTAAAGGAGAGCTATGGGATAGTACAAATAAATAGCAATCACTACCCTCACCTCGGAGCAACTTTTCTTTCTTTCCTCTGTTACACCATTGTTGCTGTATCTCCATTCCAAGTTCTGGTTAGGGCTGAGTAACGGTCCTCCTTTAGGTCATAAGGTTTTCAGTGGATGGTTACATCTGCATTGATCTGCCTTCTCCTTCTCTCCTCCTTCAGCTGTCAGCTGTGACTGCTCTTTTACTACTCTTACTTTTCCTTAGAAATCAGTGACAGTGTGAAGCTGTCATGTATAAAAGCTGTAAAAATACTGCTTCTTTATAGGATTTTTGACTTCCACCAAACAGGGGGCCTAATAGGCTAAAGTTTAGGCTTTTGTCCTAACACCTGAACAGTCAAAGTTTGGCCCTAACTTGGGTTCAGAACAAACCATCTGCTCATCCCTATTTATGTAATAAACAGTTCATAATTGGCAACAATTCCTGTATCAATTGCTTTAAAGCCCAACTCCAGAAAAAAAGTATGGCTCCTGCAATGCAGTGGCGGAACTACCACCATAGCGACCCGTGCGGTCGCTACGGGGCCCGCAGCTGAGGAGGGCCCGGTGAGCGGGCGGCAGGTGAGCCGCCGAGCTCCCTGTCCGCTCGGCGCTCGTACAGTCACACTGACTGTACGAGCGGACACAGCCAGGTGACTCGGCGGCGGCGGGGGGTTGTTGGGGAAGCTGCGGGGAGGCTTAGTGGGTGGCCAATCAGCGGGTGGCGGGGCAGAGAGATGACATCATCTCTCACCGCCCGGCGCCCGCCCTGCAAACTGCCAGCTCCGCTCTCACTCACTGTGCAGGCAGCAGAGATTACATCCTCTCTCTGCTGCCTGACTCAGACTGGCAAACAGAGCGACTTTAACAGGAAAGTGACAATCCGCAATGTGTGACAGGTGACATGGCAAATGGACAATCCACAATGGATGGCAGGTGACATGGCAAGTGGAAAATCCGCAATGTGTGGCAGGTGACGTGGCAAGTGGACAATCTGCAATGTGTAGCATGTGACGTGGCAAGGGGACAATCTGAAACTTGTGGCATGTGACGTGGCAAGGGGACAATCTGAAACTTGTGGCAGGTGACGTGGCAAATGGACAATCCGCAATGTGTGGCTGGTGACGTGGCAAGTGAACAATCCGCAATGTGTGGCAGGTCACGTGGCAAGTGGACAAACCGCAATGGGTGGCAGGTGACATGGCAAATGGACAATCCGCAGTGGGTGGCAGGTAACGTGGCAAATGGACAAACCGCAATGGGTGGCAGGTGACGTGGCAAATGGACAATCCACAATGTGTGGCAGGTGACGTGGCAAGTGGACAATCCGCAATGTGTGGCAGGTGACATGGCAAGTGGACAATCTGAAACTTGTGGCAGGTAACGTGGTAAATGGACAATCCGCAATAGGTGGCAGGTGACGTGGCAAGTGAACAATCCGCAATGTGTGGCAGGTCACGTGGCAAGTGGACAAACCGCAATGAGTGGCAGGTGATGTGGCAAGTGGACAATCCACAATGGGTGGCAGGTCACGTGGCAAGTGGACAATCCACAATGTGTGGCAGGTGACGTGGCAAGTGGACAATCCCCAATGTGTGGCAGGTGACGTGGAAAGTGGACGATTTGCAATGTGTGGCAGGTCACGTGGCAAGTGGACAATCCACAATGGGTGGCAGGTGGACAATCCGCAACTTGTGACAAGTGACAATCTGCATCTGGTGGCAGGTGACACACTCGAGGCTCCCACTGATTCTGCATTATGGTGAGTTGAACTATTTAATTTTCTATAACAATGCAATAATAGAAATAATGTGTTTCAATCATCCTGACAGCATAACACAAATGGTGCCGTGATAATTGAAGCGCCAACATCAGCCATTGCCCCAATAAATTGCCCCCATAAAAGTATTTTCTATCAGTGCCCCTCCCGAGACTAGAATCTGGATCCGCCCCTGGGTGGGGGGCGGCCCATACAACATTTTGCTATGGGGCCCTGTGATTTCTAGTTACGCCCCTGCTGCAATAGTCTTGATGACGTCAGGCCTATAGACTGCAGAGGCACGAGGGAGAAAACATTGTGATGCCTGATTGAACGGCATGGAGTTGCCGAGGATAGGGCAATTAAATGTACTTTTCCATGCCCCCTCACTCTAAATGAGCAGTTAACGCTTGCAGTGAGAGTGCAGCCCCACTGAAAGGGAGAATTTTAAAGTCACCTAGAGTTGGGCTCTATCCAAAACCTTTTTTTTTTCATATTTGGGATAAAGAGGAGACAGATAGGGTCTCTGCCTGAGTTATACAGTCATCTGTTTCCTTGTTTCCTGGGGAGAAATACCTTTACTTTTTTACTGCTGTGTTTTGTTTCTTGAATTTACCTAATTTGCTCATTGTCAATTTTGTTTGTGGCACTGGCAATGTACTGTATATTTATTGTGTTTTAAAAACAGCATTTACATACAAATAATATACTCTTAGATTTTCAGGATAGCTGTCACAGTTCTAAAAGCAGGTAAGTGTACAATTACAGAAACATTTGCAGTCCTGCTTACATTTTATAATATGTTGTCAAAGCTACAATGTTGACATATGCTGATTGACTTATTGACATTTCAATGAATAGAATAAATAACTGAAACAACATTTACACTAGTGAGTATACGAGTCTGTTCATTGGTCTAGATATTTAATACCAATAAAAATAGTAATACAGATTTCAGTTATGAAAATGAATCATGGAACTTAGATGGAAAACAAACGCATATACACAACAACAAAAATATGTGTGTGCATGTATATATATATATATATATATATATATATATATATATATATATATATATATATATATATATATATATATATATATATATATATATATTTCTCTAGCAAAAAGCCCTTAATGCAAAAAAATTGCATCAGTGCCTTCACCATTTAGTTCATGCCTAATTTAAGAGGATTTCTAGAATTTATTGTTTGGTAAATGACATTTTTCTATCAAGCTTTCATCTGCATTCTACACATTACCTTCAAACAGCTGTCTTAGTATATTAATGTGCAAGATGCCAGGTGCTTAGACTGATATTTGGTGTAAACACCTCAAGTGTGAACAGAGGCATTTCTAGCATAGAAGTATCTGTTATCTCAGTTGATTTTTTGACTAGTTTCCAAGTTTGGAATGAGACTTATATAAGGAGGTTGCGTCTTCCACATTAGAAAAAAAATTGGAGATTCTTGTGGATTATAGTGCCTTTTGTATCATTGGATGCAGTGGCAGCTGGTGTTCCATTTTGGGGGGGGGGGGGGCGACAAACAAACCACCTGCCACACCCGGTTAGTTCCCCTACCAACTCCCCCTTACCGCTCGCTTGTCTGTCTGCCCCACCAGTCCTGCACTTACCCCTGCAGGAAGCAGGACCAGAGACCAGGGAAGCCGAGCCTAAGTGTAAAGCTCCATACACACTATCAGATTTTCTGCTGATTTTTTCCTTCAGATTTACCAAAACCATATAATATGAGGTCAAACTTTAGGACTTTCAATGTGTATGCAATCAGGCAGGTCCTTCTACTACATGGTTTTGGTAAATCTGAAGACAAAAATCAGCAGAAAATCTAATAGTGTGTATGGGGCTTAAGGTGTGCCTGGATGACATGCAGCACACAAAGCTGAAGGGGAGGAAGGACAATGGAAGCCTGTGCTTCTCCTCCTGTCCAAATGGGTCTCAGGACCTGCTTTCTGATTGGCCAGGAGGAGAAGCAAGAAGACAATAGAAAATAATAATTTGTAATTTTCACACAGGTGGGTGAGCTCGGGGAGCAGTGCTCTGCATGCACCCCAAGCATACCCTTTTTTAAGCCAGTTAGAGCATCATGTGCTTTAAAATAAAACACATTGGAATCAATGTATTCGGCAACCTGCATGTAGATTAGGGGCCGGAGGCATGCTACAGGATTTTCCCTAGGGACAGGCATAAACTGTGAGACATACACTCGTGTAGGAAAATATAAAAAGTTTTTTTTCTTTATTATACAATTAATCAAAAAAAGAAAGAAAAATAATCACAAAATACACATATACATAATATATGTCGGACGCATAGATTAGGAGGGTGGTGCCCCTGTGCCCCGTATGAATGGGCCACCACTGATTCCATGGCTTTTTTTTGTGATATCTACCACTATTTAAGCTGAGCTTAAAGAGAATTCCAATTTCAAAAAACTGTTCTGTCCCCACTAGGGATAAGAAAAATTGAGTTTTCACTTTACTGACCGTTTGTTTAACCACTTCAATACCGGGTACTTTTCCCCCTTTCATAGTTTTCAGCGCTGTTGCACTTTGAATGACAATTGCACGGTCATGCTATGCTGTGCTCAAACAATATTTTTATTATTTTTTCCCACAAATAGAGGTTTCGTTTGGTGGTATTTTATCACCACTGGGGTTTTTATTTTTTGCGCTATAAAAAAAAAGACAGAAAATTTGGAAAACAAAGAGTTTTTTCGTTTCTGTTACTAAACTTTGTAAATAAGTATGTTTTCTCCTTCACTGATGGGTACTGATGAGGCTGCACAGACAGGCACCGATGAGGCAGTACTGATTGGCACTGATGAGGTTGCACTGATGGGAACCAATGATGAGGCACTTATATGCAGCACTGATGGGCACTGATAGTTGGCACTGACGGGGACTGATAGTTGGCACTGATATGCAGCACTGATGGGCACTCATAGGTGGCACTGAGGGGCACTGATAGGTGGCACTGATGGGCACTGATAGGTGGCACTGATGGCCACTGATGGGTGGCACTGATAGGTGGCACTGTTTGGCAGCACTGATCAGGGGCACTGGCAGTCATCACTGATGAGCACAGTGCCATCCCTATTATGTACCGATTTGCATACCTGGTGGTCATGTCATAGTGCTGAAAATTGGTCTGGGCAGGAATGTGTGAAAGTGCTCTGTATTGAAGTGGTTACATTTAGTAGGCATATAAATCATTTTGGATAAGGATAGAATAATCATATTTTAGCATTGTATTTATACTTGTAAAGAATTTAAAATCTGGCTAAACACTGTGGGGGATGTACTAAAACTGGTGCACACAGAATCTGATATAGTTATGCATAGTAACAATTCAGTTTCTAACTTCAGCTTCTTCAATTAAGTTAACTACTTCTATTACTACGGGCTTTAGCGCAGGCTTCTAATTCTGGGAGAGCTTCTATGGATGTCCTCCCAGAACCCCGCCTCCCGTGTGCCTCCTGGGGTGATCACTGGCACACTCTGTAGCCACTGTGTCCTTAGGACACAGCTGGTCACAGATCATGGTAAAGGGACAATCACAGCAGCCCATTACCATGTGATCAACTGTGTCTAATCACTGCTGATCACATGTAAACAGACTTGCTGGTTATCAGCAGTCCTTTCCTCACACGCTGTGTCTGTGTGAGGAAAGGAGAGCCGTTAACAAGCAAACCTGTCAGCACATTGTTTACACTGGTGATCAGTGTAGCCCCATCAATGCAGTCTATCAGTGCCCACCAGTACAGCTTAACAGTACCCATCAGTGCTGCCTATCAGTGCCTCCTCATCAGTGCCCATCAATACCTCATATCAGTGCTGCCCTCAGTGCTTCCTCGTCAGTGCTTCCGCATCAGTGTCACCTTATCAGTGCTGCCTCATCAGTGCAGCCTCATCAGTGCTGCCTCATCAGTGCAGCCTCATCAGTGCAGCCTATCAGTGCAGCCTATCAGTGTCCATCAGTGTTGCCTATCAGTGCCCATTAGTGCCACCAATCCGTGTAGCCACATCAGTGCCTCCTCATCAGTATCCATTAGTGCCACCTCACTAGTGCCACCGCATCAGTGCCCAGCAGTGCAGCGTATCAGTGACCATCAGTGCATAACAGAAAAAACCCAGTGGTGATAAAATACCACCAAAAGAAAGCTCTATCTGTCTCAAAAAAATTATAAAAATGTAATTTGGGTACAGTGTTACATGACTGCACAATTGCCATTCAAAGGGCAGGAATGAGGTATAAGTGCCCAGTATTGAAGTGGTTAAATACCGATGTTAACTATATCTCTTGGCAGCTCAATCATATATAATATCTCAATACAGCACAGACGAACACATATATGAAATACTTGTACTGTAGCTGTGTATATATGGGTTTACAGTATATGTGTAGAAATGGATGTACTGTACATTAAGGTATAGGGATTTTTGTACATTAAAATAAATGTGAATACAAAAGTACAATCATAAATAAAGCACGTAGACAGGATGATTGAAATGTTGAACTGTGTGGAAAGTAAACCTGATTTTTGGGATATTATGTTGTTTCAAAAAATCAGGCAACCCTTGATATATTATTCATTGACCTGGCTGACTTTACATAGATTGGATTTGACCAGAAAGAACAACAGGAAATAACTATAAATGCATAGACATGGCATTTGAAGATGAAAAAGTAACTTTAAATGTCAGTAATAGGTTTTCTATTAAGTATAAAGACAGACTACTTTACAAAGGACATGTTGAGCCATAGAGGACTGAATGCTGATGTAGCCATATCCTTTATAAAACTGTATGGGTAAAGTAGAACTCCAGGCAGGAAAACACACACTCATATTCGTTTTGGAATGTTAATATTATCCCATGCAGTTCCCTATACTGTAGAGCAGTAGTTCTCAACTTTAGGCTGATCAAGGCCCAGTGAAGTCATCTAAAACCTTCAATGTCCAAACATGGCTGTGATTGTGGATCACAGCTAATCTATTCTTGACCCCCATTCTAAACCTTCCCCACTCTATCCATTGTAAATAAACATACAAAATAATTGGACTATAGGTACGCTTTAAATCTGTAACCTATTATCACAAGAAGCATTAGTGTTGATTCTTTAAAATTGAAAAAAAAAGTACACAATCACTTTTCTTTTCAATGCATTTTTATTGAAGTTTTACATAGATATTAATACAATGCAGGATAATGGAAAGTACAAAACAAGTAGGAATAAAAAGAAAACCTATCAACTGTTGGCAACAATGCTATTACACTTCAATAGAAGATTATAGCAGCAGAACCATATATAATATGTTCAGTAGGAAAACAGATCAACCGTAGACCTATTGGAAGCACGTTCACTTAGAAGGAATTATTAATTGTTAGTCGTGTACACTTCTTTATACCAAGTAGACCAATTGGACCACTTTGCCTGGGCTGCAGAGAGATAGCTCTTGCTTGAGACAAACATGCATTTATAAATACTATGCAACTGAGAGAAAGCTATTACTCCAGAGCAGGAATTGCAGGAATTAGAGAGCCAATTGTGGGTGATGACCAGTCTGGCAAATACAGTATATGGATAACTATGCATCTGAGTTGGGGGGGGATTTGTCAATACTCAAGTTTAGGATGGCTAATTCTGGTGAGGGGTTGACTTGAATGTGGGTGACTTCAGTCAGCCAGTCGAAAAAGATATCAGTCAATAACCAGATGTTACAGGACCAAAATATGTGTAGGAATGTGCCATAGGATCCGCATCCTCTCCAGCAAAGAGGCGGTAGAAAGGAGTCTATTGTATGTGGGGAGTTCAATACCAGTGGAAGGTTATCTTGTAGGAAAGTTCCCAAAGGTTAGCAGATTTAGAGGCCTTCAATGGGATGTTTAGATTGTCTAACCATTTTGTTCCTGTAAAGGAGGTTCCAAGCTCTCGCTCCCACTTACTCTGGGAGTTGGATTTGTTAGTTTGTCTTGTATAAGTTGGTAAATGATGGATATGCCTTTAAAGTGAAATGTCTCCTCTGACCAGAACTTCCATGCCAGTTTGGGAATATGTTGGAATATGTTAGGGGAATGTGAGAGGCAGTGATTAATTCTAAGGCATCAGAAATTAGCATTTGTAGGTAGGTTAAATTCCTTTTGAAGTGGCACCCCATAGGAGTATAGAACTAACACCAGCATGATAACTTTTCCTGTCCAAGTCTGAATATTGATGTCAGGAGTTAGTAACAGGATGATGTTTAAAACAATCTGTATTTGAAATACCCTTGGGAGTTTTGAACAACAGATGATGAAATGCTAAAAGTGAGGCTATTATAGTAGGTGACAGAAGCTTGCCTGTGTTGCAGATTTGAAGAGTACTGATTAGCCAGTTGTAAAGGTTTTGACCTGGGACTTGGAGAGTCTCTATCCCCCTCCATATACTCTGTGAGAGGGACATAAACCATGTTTTGAGTTTTGCTAGTAATGTTACAAAATAGTAGTTCTTAAGGTCAGTATAACTCATATGCTTGATGAGCTTGAGGGGTGGGAGCATCTTGCTCATTCACCTATAACCTAGAACATACAAAAACCCGCTATGTAACTAATAAAATCATAGTTGGCAAATTATTTAAAACCCAACCATGGCAGCTGCAGGAAAATTGTGTGAACACCTTCACCCCCTTCACCCCCAAAAAAAGTGGGAACAATATTGTGCAATTCAAAATGTTCATAGGTATGTATACCCCAGTAGGGGGCACAGTCTCTAGGGATGAGTCGAACACCCCCCGGTTCAGTTCATGGCAGAACATGCGCACAGACAAAACATTTATGTGAACAACATTAAAGTCTATGGGACTTGAACGTGAAAAATCAAAAGTGCTAATTTTAAAGGCTAATATGAAAGTTATTGTCATAAAAAGTGAATGGGAACCCGGGTCCTGCCCCAAGGGACATGTATCAATGCAAAAAAAGTTTTAAAAACACCCCTTTTTCGGGAGCAGTGATTTTAAGAATGCTTAAAGTTAAACAATAAAAGTGTACTATTCCTTTAGATATCGTGCCTGGGGGTTGCCCTACAACCCATACCCAATGGAGAGAGGCCCTGGACCCCCCTCTCTTTGGATTTCATTGTGGAGTTAACCAACTCCCAGGGCAACACAGTTATCCTTATGGTGGTTGACTGGTTCTCAAAGATGTGTAATTGCATTCCACTTAAGAAGTTGACCACTTCTAAGTTCAATCTCTGTATTTGCGGACGATACTAAGCTAAGCAGGGCAATAACTTATCCGCAGGAAATGGAAACCTTGCAAAAGGATCTGAACAAATTAATGGGGTGGCAACTACATGGCAAATGAGGTTTAATGTAGAAAAAATTTAAATAACGCGTTTGGGTGCCAAAAACATGAATGCAATCTATACACTGGGGGGGTCCTTTGGGAGAATCTAGGATGGAAAAGGACCTGGGGGTCTTAGTAGATGATAGGCTCAACAATGACATGCAATGCCAAGCTGCTGCTAACAAAGCAAACAGAATATTGTCATGCATTAAAAAGGGGATCAACTCCAGGGATAAAAGGATAATTCTCCCGCTCTACAAGACTCTCCTGCACCTAGAATATGTTGTCCAGTTCTGGGCACCAGTCCTCAGGAAGGATGTACTGGAAATGGAAAGAGTACAAAGAAGGGCAACAAATCTAATAAAGGGTCTGGAGGATATTAGTTATGAGGAAAGGTTGTAAGCACAGAACGTTTTCTCTCTGGAGAAGAGACGCTTGAGAGGGGATATGATTTAAATTTACAAATACCGTACTGGTGACTAGGGATAAAACATTTTTGCAGAAGGGAGTTTAACAAGACACGTGACCGCTCATTAAAATTAAAAGAAAATAGGTTTAACCTTAAACTATGTAGAGGGTTCTTTACTGTAAGAGCAGCAAGGATGTGGAATTCCCCTCCACAGGTTGTGGCATCAGCTGGGAGCATCAATAGTTAAAAAAAAAAACTATTAGATGGGGGCGTGACGACCAAGCTCCAAGATGGGCGTGTGATTTGAGAGCTCAGAGAGAACAAGCACACTGCGCATCCACCGGTGACATCCGAGGGCATATCAACCAGCATCGACGTGCAAGAACCACCGCAACATCCTGACATGTCCAAAAACAAAAAGCATCCACAGACGCCACGGAAACTACCGAACTTCTTTGGAATGCACGGGCTCCAGATAAATGGCGCCGGCGCCTGCACAGAACGCTCTAAGCACAAGGCCGCAAGCTCCGAGAATGGCACTTTGAAGACCTCACAACCACATCCTCGAGCTGCATCGATCAGTGAATCCTCCTCTGGAACAGCCAGCCCATCTACCAGAAGCCCGGAGAAGCAGAAACAGAGGACCTCCTCACCGGACAGATCCCTGAGTAGCCACGCTATGGAGGTAAGCGGGCCCACAGATACAGGCACTGCTCCACAGCAATCACCTACTGACCCCATTGCGGCCTATCCCACCTCCGATAGACCGGTTTCTGACACAGTCCTGAAAGAGATGCTGTTATCCCTAAAGGTCTCAATACAAGCAGACATGACACCAAAAATTAACAGCTGCCAAAGGGAAGTCCTAACACTAGGAAACAGAGTGGATCATGTAGAACAATTGGTTCTCATATGGCACAGGTGTGCAATTAATAGTAGGCGAGCGCCAGAACTACCACTTTAGTATTTTACAAAAGATGGGGGAATACACTAACTCCTTTAATGCCTTAGTGGAAGCCCATTCATCACATGGCGAGGAGATAACCTGGCTGAGAAATAAGGTGGCCGATCTCAAGGACAGGTCCAGGAGGAGTAACTTAAAGATCAGAAGGATACCAGAATCCATACCTCTTACCCAACTATTACAATATGTCCAAACCCTATTGTCTACAATTCTCCCTACACTGACCCTTCACGATCTGACAATAGACAGAATTCATAGACTCCCCAAACCGGCATTCCTCCTGGAAACCTCTCCTAGGGACGTGCTGAAGAGGATGCACTACTACCATGTCACAGGTCAAAGAGTAAATCTTGGTAGCGTCCCGCAGGAATGAGAATAAACACCCACAGTACACAGATCTACTTCTCCTTCCTGACCTGTCAAGACATACCCTCCAACAATGACGCAATCTAGCGACCATCACGATGGCCTTAAGGAATCACAATATACCTCACAAATGGAAATACCCTGCAAAACTGTCAGTAACCTATGAGGGATCCACACACATGATATCCACCCTAGAAGAGGGAATCACAGCTCCTCCAGAGCTACAAACACAACAATTTCGGTCCCCTCATGATGACTGGCAAGTGGTCTCATGTAAACACGCCAACAAAAAGTTCACCGGTGGAGCCGCATAAGCATGCAACGTGAATTATTCAGATCTCTCCCCGGACACAGGGACTCTGCATTAAAAAACGCTGTTCTCACCCCGTGAGTTAACTACACATGCAGTTTCGCCTGCACATGGATCGATTTAACGATCCCTTTATTAAAGTTATGTTGGTTTTTTCAGCTTTTTTTCTTTCTACCCTATGTCATTGTTTCCAAAAGCACTAGATCTGCACAACGTGAAGAGGAAGCACCTATACTTCTTGATCCAACCAAAGTCATACCGTATGTCGTGAGTCCGCAACACAGAGACCCATCGAACCGAACACTCCAAAGTGGGCACAGCGTGTACAGAATCACACAATACACCCTGAACCAGCAAAATGACTGTCACATGCGTGTCCATTAATGCCAGGGGTCTCAACCACCCTGCCAAGAGACACTCTACCAAGACCACCCTGCCAAGAGACAGAAGGCCGATATCCTGTGTGTGCAGGAAACACACTTCCAAATGAACAACCACCCCCAATGCACACACAGGAATTTTCTGCATGTATTTCTTGCACTTACACCTGGGGAAAAAAAGGGAGATGTCCTCTTGGTAATACGCAATACCATCTCCTTCCAACTTAAGGATACCCTCATAGCTGACAACATCATCATATAGGGAGACATCAACTCTAAATCCAACCAGTATGGCAGTCTCATCATCTGTGGGGACTTTAAATTTATTCTAGACCCAAAGTTAGATACTTCCACTACTAGACATAATAGCACTGCATACATGAGTAAGGTCCTTCAGGCAGTAGAACTTCTAAGATGCGTGGAGATGCATGCATGGGAATGAGAGAAACTATTAGTGATGGCCGAACGGTTCGCCCGGCGGTCGTTTCGCGGCGAATTTCCGACTTTCGCCGTCCGCGGGTTCGAACGCCTTTTTCCGTCGTTCGCCCCGGCGGACTTACGTGTTTAATGTATACAAGAACTTTAACCTTTCGTGACACGTTTATCATGTGTTACAGGACAACCAATTGAGACATGACAGCTCATGGACACTTGGACATTCCCCCTAACCTATAAATACACCCGATCCGGTGGCCATTTTACATTCTTTCTTCTGTCACTGTAGGGAAAGGATCCTGTGTGGAGTAGGGACAGAGAAAACGCTAGCTATTTGGTACACAAAAGTTCTTTTCAGGACTGGTATAGGTGTTAGGTCAGCAGCCTGAGTTTCTTTTGTCAGTTTAGATAAAGGGACAGAGCGCTGTATGCTGCTATTTTAGGGACAGCTCAGCCAGATTAGTCTTTCTTCATCATCATCATCATCATCATCATTAGCTGTTACTATCAGGTCCACAAAAGAGCTGTTCCAGCTAATCGTTCCAGCCTACTCTTTTTTGCCAATTTGTATAGGGACAGGCAGGAAGCAGTGTGTCAGGCAGTGAGGATAATTTTAAAGACTTGCTGTTACTATTAGTTCCACAAAGGTTCTTTTCAGGACTGGTATCAGTGGTACGGTAATAGGCTTGTACACGTATAATATTCTTTCTTCCAAATATAGAAAGAATATTATACTTGACTGCTGCCCTTCTGCTGCAGTCTGCTAATCATTCACAACTCACTTGTTCCACAAAAGTTCTTATAAGGACTGGTAACTTGGTCTGTCTAGGGTGCTACGGTACATAGGCTTGGGTGCGGTACAGTCTGCTGTTCTGTAAGGACCGCTATCGGTCCACAATAGATAGGGTTGCCGTGCACTACTGCTGACCGCTGCCCTATACTGCAGCAGTCCTTCAGCGGTATAGGGACTGACGCACAGTCTGCTAAACACTAATACACAACCTGCTTGGTCCACAAAAGTTCTTATAAGGACTGGTAACTTGGTATAGGGTGCTACGGTACATAGGCCTGAGTGCGTTACAGTCTGCTGTTCTGTAAGGACCGCTATCGGTCCACAATACATAGGGTTGACGTGCACTACTGCTGACCGCTGCCCTATACTGCAGCAGTCCTTCAGCGGTATAGGGACTGACGCACAGTCTGCTAAACACTAACACACAACCTGCTTGGTCCACAAAAGTTCTTATAAGGACTGGTAACTTGGTATAGGGTGCTACGGTACATAGGCCTGAGTGCAGTACAGTCTGCTGTTCTGTAAGGACTGCTATCGGTCCACAATACATAGGGTTGCCGTGCACTACTGCTGACCGCTGCCCTATACTGCAGCAGTCCTTCAGCGGTATAGGGACTGACGCACAGTCTGCTAAACACTAATACACAACCTGCTTGGTCCACAAAAGTTCTTATAAGGACTGGTAACTTGGTATAGGGTGCTACGGTACATAGGCCTGAGTGCGTTACAGTCTGCTGTTCTGTAAGGACCGCTATCGGTCCACAATACATAGGGTTGCCGTGCACTACTGCTGACCGCTGCCCTATACTGCAGCAGTCCTTCATTGGTATAGGGACTGACGTACAGTCTGCTAATCACTAACACACAACCTGCTTGGTCCACAAAAGTTCTTATAAGGACTGGTAACTTGGTATAGGGTGCTACGGTACATAGGCCTGAGTGCGTTACAGTCTGCTGTTCTGTAAGGACCGCTATCGGTCCACAATACATAGGGTTGCCGTGCACTACTGCTGACCGCTGCCCTATACTGCAGCAGTCCTTCATTGGTATAGGGACTGACGTACAGTCTGCTAATCACTAACACACAACCTGCTTGGTCCACAAAAGTTCTTATAAGGACTGGTAACTTGGTATAGGGTGCTACGGTACATAGGCCTGAGTGCGTTACAGTCTGCTGTTCTGTAAGGACCGCTATCGGTCCACAATACATAGGGTTGCCGTGCACTACTGCTGACCGCTGCCCTATACTGCAGCAGTCCTTCATTGGTATAGGGACTGACGTACAGTCTGCTAATCACTAACACACAACCTGCTTGGTCCACAAAAGTTCTTATAAGGACTGGTAACTTGGTATAGGGTGCTACGGTACATAGGCCTGAGTGCGTTACAGTCTGCTGTTCTGTAAGGACCGCTATCGGTCCACAATACATAGGGTTGCCGTGCACTACTGCTGACCGCTGCCCTATACTGCAGCAGTCCTTCATTGGTATAGGGACTGACGTACAGTCTGCTAATCACTAACACACAACCTGCTTGGTCCACAAAAGTTCTTATAAGGACTGGTAACTTGGTATAGGGTGCTACGGTACATAGGCCTGAGTGCGTTACAGTCTGCTGTTCTGTAAGGACCGCTATCGGTCCACAATACATAGGGTTGCCGTGCACTACTGCTGACCGCTGCCCTATACTGCAGCAGTCCTTCAGCGGTATAGGGACTGACGCACAGTCTGCTAAACACTAACACACAACCTGCTTGGTCCACAAAAGTTCTTATAAGGACTGGTAACTTGGTATAGGGTGCTACGGTACATAGGCCTGAGTGCGTTACAGTCTGCTGTTCTGTAAGGACCGCTATCGGTCCACAATACATAGGGTTGCCGTGCACTACTGCTGACCGCTGCCCTATACTGCAGCAGTCCTTCATTGGTATAGGGACTGACGTACAGTCTGCTAATCACTAACACACAACCTGCTTGGTCCACAAAAGTTCTTATAAGGACTGGTAACTTGGTATAGGGTGCTACGGTACATAGGCCTGAGTGCGTTACAGTCTGCTGTTCTGTAAGGACCGCTATCGGTCCACAATACATAGGGTTGCCGTGCACTACTGCTGACCGCTGCCCTATACTGCAGCAGTCCTTCAGCGGTATAGGGACTGACGCACAGTCTGCTAAACACTAACACACAACCTGCTTGGTCCACAAAAGTTCTTATAAGGACTGGTAACTTGGTATAGGGTGCTACGGTACATAGGCCTGAGTGCGTTACAGTCTGCTGTTCTGTAAGGACCGCTATCGGTCCACAATACATAGGGTTGCCGTGCACTACTGCTGACCGCTGCCCTATACTGCAGCAGTCCTTCATTGGTATAGGGACTGACGTACAGTCTGCTAATCACTAACACACAACCTGCTTGGTCCACAAAAGTTCTTATAAGGACTGGTAACTTGGTATAGGGTGCTACGGTACATAGGCCTGAGTGCGTTACAGTCTGCTGTTCTGTAAGGACCGCTATCGGTCCACAATACATAGGGTTGCCGTGCACTACTGCTGACCGCTGCCCTATACTGCAGCAGTCCTTCAGCGGTATAGGGACTGACGCACAGTCTGCTAAACACTAACACACAACCTGCTTGGTCCACAAAAGTTCTTATAAGGACTGGTAACTTGGTATAGGGTGCTACGGTACATAGGCCTGAGTGCGTTACAGTCTGCTGTTCTGTAAGGACCGCTATCGGTCCACAATACATAGGGTTGCCGTGCACTACTGCTGACCGCTGCCCTATACTGCAGCAGTCCTTCATTGGTATAGGGACTGACGTACAGTCTGCTAATCACTAACACACAACCTGCTTGGTCCACAAAAGTTCTTATAAGGACTGGTAACTTGGTATAGGGTGCTACGGTACATAGGCCTGAGTGCGTTACAGTCTGCTGTTCTGTAAGGACCGCTATCGGTCCACAATACATAGGGTTGCCGTGCACTACTGCTGACCGCTGCCCTATACTGCAGCAGTCCTTCAGCGGTATAGGGACTGACGCACAGTCTGCTAAACACTAACACACAACCTGCTTGGTCCACAAAAGTTCTTATAAGGACTGGTAACTTGGTATAGGGTGCTACGGTACATAGGCCTGAGTGCGTTACAGTCTGCTGTTCTGTAAGGACCGCTATCGGTCCACAATACATAGGGTTGCCGTGCACTACTGCTGACCGCTGCCCTATACTGCAGCAGTCCTTCATTGGTATAGGGACTGACGTACAGTCTGCTAATCACTAACACACAACCTGCTTGGTCCACAAAAGTTTTTATAAGGACTGGTAACTTGGTATAGGGTGCTACGGTACATAGGCCTGAGTGCAGTACAGTCTGCTGTTCTGTAAGGACCGCTATCGGTCCACAATACATAGGGTTGACGTGCACTACTGCTGACCGCTGCCCTATACTGCAGCAGTCCTTCATTGGTATAGGGACTGACGTACAGTCTGCTAATCACTAACACACAACCTGCTTGGTCCACAAAAGTTTTTATAAGGACTGGTAACTTGGTATAGGGTGCTACGGTACATAGGCCTGAGTGCAGTACAGTCTGCTGTTCTGTAAGGACCGCTATCGGTCCACAATACATAGGGTTGACGTGCACTACTGCTGACCGCTGCCCTATACTGCAGCAGTCCTTCATTGGTATAGGGACTGACGTACAGTCTGCTAATCACTAACACACAACCTGCTTGGTCCACAAAAGTTCTTATAAGGACTGGTAACTTGGTATAGGGTGCTACGGTACATAGGCCTGAGTGCGTTACAGTCTGCTGTTCTGTAAGGACCGCTATCGGTCCACAATACATAGGGTTGCCGTGCACTACTGCTGACCGCTGCCCTATACTGCAGCAGTCCTTCAGCGGTATAGGGACTGACGCACAGTCTGCTAAACACTAACACACAACCTGCTTGGTCCACAAAAGTTCTTATAAGGACTGGTAACTTGGTATAGGGTGCTACGGTACATAGGCCTGAGTGCGTTACAGTCTGCTGTTCTGTAAGGACCGCTATCGGTCCACAATACATAGGGTTGCCGTGCACTACTGCTGACCGCTGCCCTATACTGCAGCAGTCCTTCATTGGTATAGGGACTGACGTACAGTCTGCTAATCACTAACACACAACCTGCTTGGTCCACAAAAGTTTTTATAAGGACTGGTAACTTGGTATAGGGTGCTACGGTACATAGGCCTGAGTGCAGTACAGTCTGCTGTTCTGTAAGGACCGCTATCGGTCCACAATACATAGGGTTGACGTGCACTACTGCTGACCGCTGCCCTATACTGCAGCAGTCCTTCATTGGTATAGGGACTGACGTACAGTCTGCTAATCACTAACACACAACCTGCTTGGTCCACAAAAGTTTTTATAAGGACTGGTAACTTGGTATAGGGTGCTACGGTACATAGGCCTGAGTGCAGTACAGTCTGCTGTTCTGTAAGGACCGCTATCGGTCCACAATACATAGGGTTGACGTGCACTACTGCTGACCGCTGCCCTATACTGCAGCAGTCCTTCATTGGTATAGGGACTGACGTACAGTCTGCTAATCACTAACACACAACCTGCTTGGTCCACAAAAGTTCTTATAAGGACTGGTAACTTGGTATAGGGTGCTACGGTACATAGGCCTGAGTGCGTTACAGTCTGCTGTTCTGTAAGGACCGCTATCGGTCCACAATACATAGGGTTGCCGTGCACTACTGCTGACCGCTGCCCTATACTGCAGCAGTCCTTCATTGGTATAGGGACTGACGTACAGTCTGCTAATCACTAACACACAACCTGCTTGGTCCACAAAAGTTTTTATAAGGACTGGTAACTTGGTATAGGGTGCTACGGTACATAGGCCTGAGTGCAGTACAGTCTGCTGTTCTGTAAGGACCGCTATCGGTCCACAATACATAGGGTTGACGTGCACTACTGCTGACCGCTGCCCTATACTGCAGCAGTCCTTCATTGGTATAGGGACTGACGTACAGTCTGCTAATCACTAACACACAACCTGCTTGGTCCACAAAAGTTTTTATAAGGACTGGTAACTTGGTATAGGGTGCTACGGTACATAGGCCTGAGTGCAGTACAGTCTGCTGTTCTGTAAGGACCGCTATCGGTCCACAATACATAGGGTTGACGTGCACTACTGCTGACCGCTGCCCTATACTGCAGCAGTCCTTCATTGGTATAGGGACTGACGTACAGTCTGCTAATCACTAACACACAACCTGCTTGGTCCACAAAAGTTCTTATAAGGACTGGTAACTTGGTATAGGGTGCTACGGTACATAGGCCTGAGTGCAGTACAGTCTGCTGTTCTGTAACGACCGCTATCGGTCCACAATACATAGGGTTGACGTGCACTACTGCTGACCGCTGCCCTATACTGCAGCAGTCCTTCAGCGGTATAGGGACTAAGAGTTTTGTCACAGGGTGATTTAAAAAATGACAGGCAGAGGAAGAGGCAGGCCCTTCCGCAGGGGTGGTAGGGGTAGGGCAGGAGCAACAGCCTTGAGCCAAAGTGGGAAGTTGCAGAAGGTGCGTTCAATTACTTTAAAGGACGCACCAGACTTGGTTGAGTGGCTCACTCAGCCTTATTCTTCTGCACCCTCCTCATCCTCTCGATCTGCACCCTCTTCTTCACTCTCTGCTATGTGCACCCCCAAAGACACTACCACCAACAACACCACCACCACCACATACCTTCCGCTTGAGTGCAAATGGGGGCCTTCATGCTCCAGTGTTTTAATAGGGACCCCCGTATAAAAAGCATGAGGGTCAAGGACCAGTACTGGGTGGCAACGTACTTAGATCCCCGGTACAAACACAAAATGGCGGAAATGTTACCGCCGTCGCAGAGGGCTGTCAGAATGCAGCACTTCCAGGCCTTGCTTCGAGAAATGCTGCATTCTGCTTTTGCGTGCGCTGGCAGAGGAGCAATTCCCACTCCCAGAGAAGGATTTGCGGGTACCAATCCAACAGCGCCTGCAAGAAGAGGCCGGTTTGAAGATGTGTTGGTGACTTCGGATATGAGGTCATTCTTTCAGCCGACCCATCGACAGGTGTCATCCGGATCCAGCATCAGGGAACGCCTAGACCGTCAGGTGTCCGACTACATTGGGTTAACGGCCGATGTGGACGCTCTGAGGAGTGATGAACCCCTAGACTACTGGGTGGGCAGGCTTGACCTCTGGCCAGAGCTTGCCCAATTTGCAATCGAACTGTTGGCTTGCCCCTCATCCAGTGTCCTGTCCGAAAGGACGTTCAGCGCAGCAGGGGGGATTGTGACCGATAAGCGTACTCGCCTAGCTCACGACAGTGTTAACTACCTCACATTTCTAAAAATGAATGAGGCATGGATCTCGGAGGAATTCAACACATGTGATCAGTAGACCATGTATATGTCTATAAACAATTTTTGGAATCAAGCACACAGACCTTCTTAATTCATTTGGCTCACTTCCCTGACCCAAAAAAGCACACCGTACTATATGCCCCTACCCTCCTCTTTGAAGAGGTTGAGCGGTGTCATATTTCTACTGGGGCTGCTTATTATGAGGGGTTCCCACCATCCCTGTGCTGTGCTGACTTCCTCCTGGGTGTTCTTATTATGAGGGGCTCCCACCATCCCTGTGCTGTGCTGACTTCCTCCTGGGGGTTCTTATTATGAGGGGCTCCCACCATCCCTGTGCTGTGCTGACTTCCTCCTGGGGGTTCTTATTATGAGGGGATCACACCATCCCTGTGCTGTGCTGACTTCCTCCTGGGGCTGCTTACGGTGCTGCTGTCAGCGCTGTATGTCACGGAGCTGCTGTCAGCGCTGTATGTCACGGAGCTGCTGTCAGCGCTGTATGTCACGGAGCTGCTGTCAGCGCTGTATGTCACGGAGCTGCTGTCAGCGCTGTATGTCACGGAGCTGCTGTCAGCGCTGTATGTCACGGAGCTGCTGTCAGCGCTGTATGTCACGGAGCTGCTGTCAGCGCTGTATGTCACGGTGCTGCTGTCAGCGCTGTATGTCACGGAGCTGCTGTCAGCGCTGTATGTCACGGAGCTGCTGTCAGTGCTGTATGTCACGGAGCTGCTGTCAGCGCTGTATGTCACGGAGCTGCTGTCAGCGCTGTATGTCACGGAGCTGCTGTCAGCGCTGTATGTCACGGTGCTGCTGTCAGCGCTGTATGTCACGGAGCTGCTGTCAGCGCTGTATGTCACGGAGCTGCTGTCAGTGCTGTATGTCACGGAGCTGCTGTCAGCGCTGTATGTCACGGAGCTGCTGTCAGCGCTGTATGTCACGGAGCTGCTGTCAGCGCTGTATGTCACGGTGCTGCTGTCAGCGCTGTATGTCACGGAGCTGCTGTCAGCGCTGTATGTCACGGAGCTGCTGTCAGCGCTGTATGTCACGGAGCTGCTGTCAGCGCTGTATGTCACGGAGCTGCTGTCAGCGCTGTATGTCACGGAGCTGCTGTCAGCGCTGTATGTCACGGTGCTGATGTCAGTGCTCTGTATTACGGTGCTGCTGTCAGTGCTCTGTATCTCCTGCACCCTCTTGTTTGCCTACCCTGGTCCCTGACCTTCCCTCTCCTCCATTGCCTTCATTAGCTCCATAGTCCTGAATTGTCAGAACAATTTCCCAAATAAAAAAAAAATGCTTGTAGTTATCGATCCCAAATTCACCTCATACATGTATTATGCTATTGTCCAGGTGGTGGGACTGCGTGCTACCCCCTAATAATTACCCCGTGGCCGCAAATTCGACCTAAAGGTTTGCGAAATTCGCCTCCCATTGAAGTCAATGGAGCCCGCGGCGAACGGTCGTTTTCGCGAACGTTTGTGCCCGTTCGCGTTTCGCGTTCGCGAAACGTCCCGTCGGAAGTTCGTCCATCACTAGAAACTATACCTTCTTCTCACATAGACACGGTTCTTACTCACAAATCGATATGTTCTTAACCGATAAGTGGACCCTACAGGACATCGCTTCCACACAGTTATATGATATTATGTGGTAAAACCACGCTGCTATTTCATTATCTATTCATGAGAAGGGTGTCTCTCCCTCCCCACCCATCTGGCTCAGTAATGTCAAACTATTACAGGAACCTAGTACTCTTAAAGCGGTTCTCCACCCTAAAGGGGAAGTTCTGCTAATCTGATCCCTCCCCCCTCCGGTGCCACAATCGGCACCTTTCAGGGGAGAGGGAGGTGCAGTTACCTGGATAATCCAGGTATCTGCACCCACTTCCGGGACAGACTGCCGCGGACCCCCGCAGACGCCCCCCCCCCCCTGTTGTGTTCTGGGAAACACACAGTTCCCAGGACACAGCGGGGACCAGAAAAGACGTGCAACACGACTCGCGCATGCGCAATAGGGAACCGGGCAGTGAAGCCGCAACGCTTCACTTCTCAATTCCCTGACAGAGGATGGTGGCGGGGGCAGCAGAGAGACGAGCGATCGCTCGTCATCTGCCACCGACATCGCTGGACCCTGGGACAGGTAAGTGTGATTTTATTAAAAGTCAGCAGCTGCAATATTAGTAGCTGCTGGCTTTTAATATTTTTATTTTAGGTGCAGAACCACTTTAAGGTGGTCTCTCAACAACTGCAGACATACTTCCAAAACAATGACCAATCTGTAGAAAGCCCATTCACACTTTGGAATGCCCATAAGGCATTTATAAGGAGCATCCTCATCCAACTGGGAGCTAAGGCAAAAAAACGCTATACCGCGACACTAGACTCCATTTGATCTAACATTCAAAAATTAGAGACGCTTAATAGCTGACAACGGCCGCTACATCATCGTATAGGGAGACATCAACTCTAAACCCTATACTATTGTATCTGTGTATGCCCCAAACTCATATCAAATCAGATTCCTCAGCAGTCTATTCCGCAAAATTAGATCCAACCAATATGACAGTCTCATCATCTGTGGGGACTTTAACTTGATTGTAGACCCAAAGTTGGATACTTCCACTACTAGACATAATAGCGCTGCATACATGAGTATTAAAAACAGAATTTCGCATCTGATACACGACACTTTACACCATAGTCATTATAAGTCATTAACCCACAGGACATTGCAAACCAATTTTCAAACTACTACAGTGAGCTGTATAACCTTAACAAAGACCCAAATACCAGCCAACCGACACTACCCAAAATACAACAATTTCTACAAGACCTGAACCTCCTGGTTCTCTCAGAGATACAACTAAATTCACTGAACTCCCCATACACAATACCTGAAATCAAATCAACTATCACTACACTCCCAAATGGCAAATGCCCGGGCCCAGACGGGCTTACCAATGAATACTTCAAAACATTCAAAAACATTCTCTTACCTCACCTACAAAAAGTCTTTACAAATGCAGCTGAGATAGCAACATTCCCCTCTGAGATGCTTAAAGCATACACAACCACAATCCCTAAGCCGGGAAAAGAACCCACCACTCCAAGTAACTTTAGAGCTACTTCTCTACTAAATACTGACATTGAGATATACGCCAAACTGATAGCCAAGAGATTAGCAGATTATATACCCTCTTTGATTCAAAGCGACCAGTTGGGCTTTATAAGGGGGAGACGAACTTCTGTCGCAACTAGGTGCATTGTAAACGTCATTCATTATGCTTAAACGTCCAAAACGCCTTCTCTGCTTCTCTCAATAGACGCAGAGAAGGCGTTTGATAGGGTGGAATGGAGGTACATGAAGGAAGTACTTTCTACGTTTGGTTTCAATGGGCATATCCTCAACGCAGTGCTCGCTCTGTATTCTTGTCCATCCACACAGGTACTATCTACAGGTATGCTATCTAACCCTTTTTATATCACTAATGATTCCCGCCAGGGGTGTCCATTATCCCCTACCATTTTTAACCTTATGATAGAACCCCTGGCGTAGACCATTAGATCATAAGCCAACGTCTCTGGCTTCAGGTTGGGTTCACAAACACATGTTATAAACCTGTTTGCAGACGACGTAATCCTCATGTTGACAAACCCATCCAATTCATTACCCTTAGCCCACGAAATTTTGAAGAAGTTTAGAGAGATCTCATCCTATAAGGTTAACTTTACTAAATCTCTGATTCTTGACTTAGGAATTCCAAAAACTTATAGAGACAAACTGCAAGAGGGCCTCCCCTATAGATGGAAAGACGATGGCATACCATATCTAGGAATAACGCTAACTAATTCCACAAAAACACTGGTCAACACCAATCTTAAACCATTACTACGAAAATTAGAAGGGATCGCTAAGCACATAGCAAAAACTGAACTGTCATGGATGGGTAAACTAGCAGCATACAAGATGACAGTTCCTCCCCATATATTGTATAAGTTTAGGATGATACCGTCCCACATCCCAAACCACTTCCTTAAATCTATGTCCACTCTTTTGTGGAAGTACCTATGGAATGAGAAAAAAGCATGTTGCTTCCCTAAGAACCTAGTCCCTCGCAGACAAGTATTAGGCGCGGGACTAATAGATATTTATGACTGTATGTGGGCGACTAGACTCGACCAACTTAAACACTGGTTCAAAGCTACTGGCACACCTTTATGGGTCGAAATGGAAAAAAAACATGGCCCCAATTCCTGACCTTGCAGCTCTCCGTATGGGAGACACCTGGAGACCCTGGGACCTACAGACAATTCCTCCTACTATACAAACCTCCCTACAAGCATGGAGGTTCTTTATAAAACAAAAACACAACAATCCTTACACAATCGGCTATAAACTTACACTAAGCTTGCTAGAAGCCAAAATTCCTATGCTATCACTAAAACAGTTCCCAAGATATGGGATTCACAAAATACAAGACCTAATCATTAACAACAAAGCCATTTCCAGCGTACAGTTAATGGAAAAATGTAGCCTCCCAAGTCAGCTACACTTCACATTTATCCGAGTAGCACACTTCTTGAACCACAACCCACTCCCAACAATCAGGCTACCACCCATAGCATGGCAGTTCCTCACACGTGAGCGCCCAAATAACAAAGGCATATCTCTGTTCTATTCTCTACTGCTGGACAAAAAATCTTTCCACTAAAAATAAACGCAAAATGAGAAGCCGACTTAGGAAACACATTCACGGATGACCAGTGGATAACAGCGTTCTGCACAATCCAAAAATCATCACACTCTATGAGCCACCGGGAGATGACCATTAGAGTAACCAACAGATGGCAATACACCCCCTGTCGGTTAATAAAATTCTTTCCTCACACCTCAAAGTTGTGCTGGAGGAACAGTGGACAACAAGGCCACCTACTTCACATGTTTTGGTAATGCCCAAATCTGGTGAATTTTTGGAAGTATTCTAATTAATATCCTCCGTCACTGGCATAAATACACCTCCCAATCCAGCCTTAGCGATTTTGCATATAGATATAGACAAATGCCCATATAGCATGAGAACCGTAATAACACACACTCTCCTATCAGCTAGATCCCTAGTATTAAAAAATTGGAAAACCACTATAACCATAAACATCACTGACCTAACCAGATTAGTTCACCAACATCATACCTTGGAGCGTACACTAGCAATCAACTCACTGAAGTGTGTACAATTTGACAAAACTTGAGTATCTGGACAACCAAATACCGGAGGTTGTAAAACATGATAAGGTTATGTTTCATGACACCTACACTGATCAAACTAAGATTACGTCGCTAAACCCTGATATGGGCTGATATGTGCAGATATAAGTGTTTATGTAATTGTTACTGTTCTGTTCTTATTTACACCTGTATTTTTTTTTTCTTGTAATGCGAAAAAATCAATAAACATTAATAAAAACAAAACAAAAAATTATTAGCTAAGCACCAGAACGACCACAACATACTTATGATCATACACATAGGTTGGACTTGATGGACTTGTCTTTTTTCAATCTCACCTACTATATAACTATGTATGGAGCTAATAAATAACAAAAAAAATATTTTTACATTGCTCCGTTTTGCAAAATGGTGAAAATCGAGCGTACCCAAAAATTTCTCTAAAAATCTGGAGGTTTTCATTTTTCACCCACAACATTAAGAATTTGTAAAAGACCCCCCAAACCTTATCTTTTCTGAAAGCACATGGCCAGTATAATAAAAAATAAGGTGCTACTGATTTTTAAGGCGGTGCAATATTTGTGCAAATGTTTAGCAAATCAATATTTTCGCTAAAAGTACACTGAAATCATTAATAGTGTACATAAAAACATCAATGGGACGGCCTGCACAGAGATGCACCGAACACCTGTGCGTCCCTGTAAAGGTACACTGTGTATGCCCTGTTTGAACAAGGCCCTTTTCACGCAAGGAGACCGATCGGGTCTGCCTGTCCGTTTTTCAGCCCATTGTTCTCTATGGAGAGGCTGATATAAATGATACATGTTAGCAGTGGCTGGTGGAGTAGCAGGGAACAGGGAGGTGGCGTCGTGGGTGGGGGGGGATGGGGGGCGGTAAAATTTGGGGTTAATAACTCTGATCAGCAGTTTGTAATCCGCTGATCAGAGTTATAGAATTATTCAGCAGAGTCCGCAGAACAATTCTGATATAAGCTGATGGTCATTGAAGTGACCATAAGCAGTGTTGCTCATCTTACTTTAAAAAAGTAATTAGTTAAGTTACAAATTACTTCTCCCAAAAGGTAATTGTGTTAGTAACTCAGTTACTACATTGGAAAAGTAATTAGTTACTCAGCAAAGTAACTGTGACTTTTATTTTTATATTCTAAGGGACGGGTCTGATATTACTGTAAGCAAGGAGCGCATTCCCCCCTGCATGCCTATTTCCCCTCTGTACCCCCCTGCACGTCTATTTCCCCTCTGTACCCCCCTGCACGTCTGTGCCCCCCCACATATATCTGTTCCCCCTCTGTACCCCACTACACGTCTGTCATCCCCCACAAACATATATCTGTTTCCCCTCTGTACATCTGTCCCTCCCATATTCACGGAAATCCTCGAATCAGAGTCACGGATCGGATCATTTTTCGGATCAGCGAATAATGATTGAATTTGCAAAAACCTGTGAAAATTCCACCACCATATAGACCCCACTGTAATATCCACAATCTCCCCACTGTAATATCCACGTCATCTCCCCTACTGTAATATTGGCTGAGTATGGCTGGGTATGGCTGGGTATCCCCGAGTATGGCTGTGTATTACCGAGTATTGCAGAGTATGGCAGAGTATGGCTGGGTATTACCGAGTATTGCAGAGTATGGCAGAGTATGGCTGGGTACTACCGAGTATTGCAGAGTATGGCAGAGTATTGCTGGGTATTACTGAGTATGGCAGAGTATGGCAGAGTATGGCTGGGTATAGCTGGGTATGGCAGAGTATTGGTTGGGTATGGCAGAGTACCCTAAGTATTGCAGAGTATTGTCAGAGTATTGCAGAGAATTGGCAGGGTATTGGCAGGGTATTGGCAGAGTATTGTCAGTTTATTGCAGAGTGTTGTCAAGGTATTGCAGAGCATTGGCAGGGTATTGGCAGGGTACTGCAGAACATTGCATGGTATCGCAGAGTATTGTATGGTATTGCAGAGTATTGGCAGGGTACTGCAGAGTATTGCCAGGGTACTGCAGAGTATAGCCAGGGTACTGCAGAGTATAGCCAGGGTACTACAGAGTATTGGCAGTGAATTGCAGAGTATTGGCAGGGAATTGCAGAGTATTGGCAGGGTATGGAGGAATTGCTGTGACCGCAATTGTCACAGAGCAGCACTGTGGGCACTACAGATCCATCCCACAGCACTGCTGCTATCCAGTTTCTCCCCTCCACAGTTCAGATCTGTACACAGAGGGGAGAGAGGAACCGGCGTCATCATGATCATTTGACAGAGCAATCACATTGTAAACAGCCAACGGGTGCACCAAGATGGCCGCTGCTCCAGAGCTAGGCCGAAGCTTTACTTTAACTCAGTTACTTACATCACTGACCATAAGCATATAGCAGAGGGAGAAATGAGGTCCATACAGCGTACAGACTTGGCCACCTGCGGGCACTTTTTAGGTCTGTACAGACCTGGCAGTGAAAGGGTTAAAGTAGGCATGGTGATGCTCACGTGACCTCTAGATGATGAACAACTTATTGATGATGCACATTATTTTGGGATGAGCATGGGTGTTGTCAGGCCTATGGCCAAAAATGTCCAAATTAAAATTCTACCAAATAACAAATTATTGTTACACTTGTACAAAGCTATTCTTTCTAGCAATTAATAAATATTATAGTAACACGAGTTGTTTTGCATTCAAAAAGCTAATTATATGCTGCAAAAATTAATGATATGTTGATAACACATACAAAAAACTGTCAATGCACAAATATGGTATACTAATTAAAATTATTTTGCCAAATCAACTGAATATTCACAAACTTCATTCTCAGTTTCCATTTTAGCAAAGGGTTCTTTGTTGCATTCCGGCAAAACCTGCTTGTATGCATTCTATGGTACATTCCAAAACAAAGACGGAGGATGCTAGAGAGAGTGCAAATAGACAGGAAGCATTTGCAAAGATGCTGGAGAAGACATAAGCATTTCTATGCAACACCAAAGGTGAAAGCATTATTTTCTACAAAAATATTAATAAGGCATTTGTTTATGAGACACTGTGCATTAGTAAACTAAACATCATTAAAGAGGAAGTAAACCCTGATGAGTTTACTTCCTCTTTCATTCCCTGCAAAGGTAAATCATAATGGACTACTATGCATCACATAGTAGTCTATTATGTGTCACTTACCTGACACAGGAGCCAGCGAAGTCACCGCTGTCCCCTGTAGTCCGGCGCATCTATCTTCTCGGTGGGTCTCACTGCTCCGCCACTGTCATTCAGCGAAGCCGCGATGATGTCACACCCGCGCATGCGCACGGGAGCCGCCACTCACGGCATATCGCCGTTGACCGCGGCGCGCTCAGTGTGCCTGCACACCGCTGTCTACGGCGCATGTGCCTGTCTTTCGGCAAATATCTCCTAAACCGTGTAGGTTTAGGAGATATTTCTTGGACCTACAGGTAAGTCTTAATCTAGGCTTACCTGTAGGTCAAAGTTGCTTGTAAGGGGTTACAACCACTTTAAGTTAAAACTTATATCAACTTTGTTCAACCCCAAAGAGAACAAAACTGGGAACAATATACAATATGTGAAGATTTCAAGTTAAGCACAACCATTTTACCACAATTAAAATAACTTATTTTTTTATTTTGTCTAATTTGTGATATAAATATTGTTTGCTTCGGATTTAGTCACAAAGCCAGTTTAAAGAATGTAGTGCTATGACTTTTAGGCTAATGTTATTCTGGAAATCAGAAAATCACTTATTATTAATCATATCAACCAAAATGATTTTATTTGCATTCCACATTGCCAAAAATTATAGCATAATCTGGCTGTGTATCTTGTTTTCTATTTTTTTTATCCTATCGCTTTTGAATGTGGTGTCTCGTCAGTTTAAAGAGGAAGTAAACCCTGATGGAGCAGAGAATAGGGAAAAGGGAAAATAATGCAACCAATATAGTTGGGAGCTTATAGAGAGATACAACTGTATATTTTATTGATATGATTCTTATTAAAGGTGTGTGTATGTGTTGTAGCAAAGTAAAATATTAACCACTTAAGGACTGGAAAGATTTACCCCCTTAATGACCAGGCCATTCTTTGCTATACGGCACTGCATCGCTTTAACTGACAACTGCGCGGTCATGCGACGTTGTACACAAAAAAGTATGTCTTTTTTTTCTTAAAAATAGAGCTTTCTTTTGGTGGAATTTGGTCACCTCTGCAATTTTTATTGTTTGCTCTATAAACAAAAAAAGAGTGCCACTTTTTATTTTAAAAAAACTATATTTTTTACTTTTTTGCTATAATAAATATCCCAAAAATATCCAAAGTTCTTCATCAGTTTAGGCCAACATGTATTCTTCTATATATTTTTGGTAAAAATAAAAAATTGGATATATTTATTGAATTTTTATAAAAAAAAAATTTTTTATTTTACTAGTAATGACGGTTATTTTTAGCGGGACTGCGACATTACGGCGAGCAGATCGAACACTTTTGACACTTTTTTGGGACTATTGACATCTATCTAACGAGCAGAGCTAAAAATAGCCACTGATTACTGTATAATTGTCCCTGGCAGGGAAGGGGTTAACATTAGGGGATGATCAAGGGGTTAAGTGTTCCCTAGGGAGGGGTTTCTAACAGTGGGCGGAGTGTTCTGACAGGGAGTAGAGAGAGATCGATGTTCCTGATTACTAGGAACAGCAGATCTCTCTCGACTTCCCTGACAGAATGGGGATCTGTGTGTTTACATTGACATCAGAAATCAAAAAAGGCGGAAATCACAGCCACTGGTCACGCGCATTGGCTCTGGCATCGTGCTCGTTGCTCCCTAGAGCTCTGAAAGTGGCCGACGTACACCTATGGCGATTCGCGCAGCTCTGCCAACTTGTTCAGGGGTGGGTGGGCTGGGGAGACGAGAGCGGAGAAGAGTGAGGCTGGATATCTGGGAAACCCAGACTACCAAATTCTGCAGGGGGGATTATTGCATCTAACTCAATCCTGAAACTTTCTTTTCCCTTGGTGTGCAGGGTCCTTCACACAATAAGACATGAGTAGATGTCAACAATTGGTGGCAAAATGCATTTAGAAGTTTGCAAGCCCTGAGAACCTCTTAAAGAGGTGGGATGAGGACGTGATGCTGCTGAGTTGGGGGAGGGACCTGACCATGGCGCCAGACGAGAGTGTATGAAAGAATCTCCGGGTGGACCAGCGGGAGACAAACGGTGTAAGAGGCCGTATCGAGCTCCCTGAATGACAGCTTCTGAGACTGAGCCGTATCGGGTCATGAGTGCAGAGGCCAGGAGTGGAGGAGCGTGACACCATGCGTTGGTGAGGAGACAAGAGTGTTTTGTGTGGAGGGAGGAATGGAGGAGTACACCTAAAAGTTTGTCCCGGCCGGCCCGCCCCCCTCCTCACTGCCCCCCCAGGACCCAGGAGAAAACGTGGAGGGGTAAAGGTTAGCAACAATAAGGAGCAAAGCTGGAGGTGCTGGAAGTGAAACCAGTGAAACAAGTGAAATTTACTCAGGTACTATAATATGAATTAAAAATACCCCACTGACTTTGCAACCCTGCATCTGCTCTAGTCTGCCTCCCCAGGTGGAAGGACTTTTATGTGTAAAGAACAGTTTGCATATTGAGTATTGCCTGTGACTTATTGTGTTGGAGCAGCAATTGAGTGGCAAACAAACAAACAGAAATGTGTAATAAAGCTATAAAAAGGGAGCAGTAAAATGGTGGCAGTTCCCGGGACCTTGGCTGCAATACACGTGTGAGTGATAAAGAAAGTGGCAACAAATCGCTGTTCAAAACTCATACAAAAGTAAAGCGAGGAATGATATATAATCTGAAATGAGGTACTACCAAATGAGTTAAACACACTACATTCATTTTGCAAACCTGCATTTCCCAGATGAGCTCAGGTATGATTATATGAACTAAATATATCTCACTGACTTTGTAACCCTGTACGTGCTCCGCTGCCCCAGGTAGAAGGACTTTTGTGTGTAAAGTTTAATCTGCACATTAAGTACTGCCAGTGGCTGAATGATTTGGAGCAGCAATCAAGTGACAAAGAAACAGATGAAACTGTGTAACAAAGGTATAAAAAGAAAGTTTCAATAAGTTGCTGTTTAAAACCCATACAAAAGTAAACTGAGGAATGATGGGAATTAAGGTATCACCAAATGAGTTAAATATACTGCATTGATTTTGCAAAACCTGCATTTCCCAGGTGAGCTCAGGTATCATTGTATGAACTAAATATACCTTACTGACTTTGTAATCCTGTACTTGCTCTAGTCCGCCATCCTACAGTAGGTAGAAGGACTCTTGTGTGTAAAGTTTAATCTGCACATTAAGTACCGCCATTGGTTTAATGATTTGGAGCAGTAATTGAGTGACAAAGAAATTGATGAAACTATGTAACAAAGCTATGAAAAAGGAGCAGTAAACTGGTGGAAGCGAAGGTGACCAGCCTGTAATATACATATCATCTATAAAGAAAGCTGCATCAATTCGCTGTTTAAAACACATATAAAAGAAACTGAGGAGTGATATATAATTTGAACCAAGGTACATGAAACTAATTTAATATACTGTACAGACTTTACAAACCTGCACCTGCCCTAATCTGCCTTCTTAGGTAGAAAGACTTGTGTGTGTGTGTGTGTGTGTGTGTGTGTGTGTGTGGTGAAGTTTATCAGCTAACTGCCTATTCCACACATGCTTAAAACTTATTTGCATATTATGTACTGCATGTTAATTACCTAGTCGGAGCAGCAGGTCTTTAGCAAGCCCTGAAGGGCTCCATTCTACTGTCCATTGAACATCACTCTGTGTATTTCAATCTATTATTTATCTAGTGATTTTTGAGAAGTAGCAGAGCTATAAGATAAACTACTGGAACGGAGCAACAAACCCCCTGATAAGGAATAGGCAAGGGGTAGAAATATATGAAAAATTGGCAGATAAGACTTTGATGCATATTAAACATAAGAGGTGCCTTGTGGACGGATTGGAACATACTGTCCCCTCCCCCTTCCCTGTTTGAGTCTGTGCTTGTTGAGGTCGCTCTCCGAGTATAGATCACCTTAAGTGGAGATCGCAGGGATGGGGGAAAGTCGCCTTTCTGCTGTACATTTGGAATAGTTCTGGAGGAGAGGGGAGGACAAAACCCAGGAAAGAACTAGAAAAAAAATCCTCATTAAAAAGAGAGACTTTAAAAGAAGATACAATAACACACTTGTAAATACACAGGCTCTGCACATAGAGTGGTTAAAGACTCTGGAAAGAAGAAATTATATTTAAAAAGGAAAATCAACCTGGGGAAGAAAAAAACAGAAAATAAGAAGCCCAGCATGAGAGGTAGAACTTTAAATGGGACTGAGCCTAAAACCCCAAAAGAGAGCTTGAATACGAGCGTGATCCAGAAATAGTTAACAAAAGAGGGGAGTCCAATAAGTCTGGGATCTGAAAAACAACAACAGGGAACCAAAGAAAAGAAAAAAAGACAGCGGGAAAAAGAAAGGAGAACTACAGGATAAACCCAGAAAAGATATCACGATAGAAAGTGAAGCAGAGACAAGCAGAATGGATGAATAAAGGATGAGTTCTCAAATGCCAACTAAACTGGAAATAACTGAGATGTTCACAAGATTAGAAAATTCCATCAAGACATAAATGGCCACTAGGCAGGCCGACAGGGGCCAGTTGTTGAAGAGGGTAGAGGAAATGGAGGATAAGACTGATAAGCAAGCCCAAGAAATAAAAGAGTTAAAAACAAGTCAAAGTCCTGCAAACTGGCCAGAGGGAAATTTTATATAAACTGGAAAATCAGGTAATCAAAGTAGATGTCAGAATTTAAAGACCAGGGCACTCCCAGAAGATAGGGGAGAAGAGTGGAAAAAAATAACAAATAAAATATTCAAGACCCTCTTGAACAGAAGAGAGGATAATTATTTAAAGATTAAACAAGTACATAGGATTAGGAAATCTCCAAACCTAAGTACCGTAGGACATTATAATCAGATTTTGATTGTATAAAGATAAAGCAGAGATCTGGAGTAGACTGAGCGGTACGTCACCACTAAAGTATGAGGGTGTGGATCTCCAAGCCTTTGCAGCCCTATCAGCAGAAACACTGGCCAGAAGAAGGCTTATAAAAGCACTATTGGACCAAATGAGAGCTGCAAACATCAAATATAGCTATAGTGTTTCTGGCATCCTTAATAGCCCAGAAAGAAGGCAGATCAGTGAGATTAAAGTTCCCTGAGGTCTTACAGGAATTTCCTAAGAGAATAGATATTGCAATCCTGGACATTCCTGGTTGGTTGGAAAGAGGAAGAACTCTATGGGAAGAAGGACACTGGCAGAAATTGCAGAAAGTCGCAAGAAAAATTTAAAAATAAAAGATAAAGATGAGACTGACTGGAATGGGTTTTGAAAGGCGGAGTTAATAAAGTTCTGGGTTGGGTGGGCTGGGGGGACGAGAGCGGAGAAGACTGAGACTGGATATCTGGGAAACCCAGACTATCAGGTTCTGCTGGGGGTTGGACGTGGGTGACCATGATACAAATTAAAAGACCTAATAGAACAAGACCTAATAGAATAAGAGACGAGAAGGAAATTTAACAGAATTTCAAAAGAAAGATATCAATGGGGAAAAAAAATAGCAAACACTTAGCAAGGATGCTGAGGAAGAAAAAATCAATAAACTATATAGAAAAAATACAAAATAAAAAAAGGGGAAATATTACATATGACAAAAAAAATAGCTAATGTTATTCATGAGTAATATGGGTCTTCATATTCGGTAAACCAGAAGGGACAACAGGAAGCGGGGAAAATAGAGAAGATAAAAGAATATTTAAAAAAAGTAAAGTTACCTCGATTAACCAATGACAAAATTGCTAACTTGGAGACACCCATTAGAGAGGAGGAGATAAATAGGACATTAATAGAATCAGCACCAGGTAAAAGCCCAGGCCCTGATGGGATCACGACTCAATTCCCTAGAAAATTCAAAGAAATTCTAATACCAAAATTATGCTCATATATAAACGGCCTAGGGGGGGACAATCCCTGATCTACTTCTGTCAATTGATGACGAAAAGACATTTAACAGAGTAGACTGGGGATTTATGATGTACAATGTATGAGACAGGGATGCCCCCTGTCACCGCTTTTATTTTTTGTTAGCATTAGAACCTCCCCTGGCAATAATATGCAAGAATCCGGATATAGGAGGCTTTAAGATTGGAGACGATGAACATAAGCTGGTTGCATTTGCAGAAGATGTACTGTTCTATATATCAAACCCCCGAATCTCAATGCAGGAAAAGAGAAGAAGAAGGGGGCGCCTCTGGGTGTAGATTTTTAAAAGGCAATTTATTCACAGGTAAAACAAACAGATGATGCACTCACATTTTCCAAGGCATAAAAAGGCATGTAGAATACAAGGGGGACGGTTTTTTCATCTGATTCGTCTGTCACATAGGATCCGGTCCGCGGGTGTCATGTTGTCCTCTCCTGGCGTTACCACGAGTTTGTTGTTAAAAAATGCCGGCTTGGTGGACGCAGAGGATGTGTTTCCAAAGCGAGGCTTGGTTAGCGGTGACACGCGGGTTCGCGGGGTTGTGACGTCACGGCGGGCGACGCGTTTCCTGAGCGTTCGGGTCGAGATGGAGAGACGACCGCGCTCTTTCATCAGGCCAATCAGATGAGAAGGGGAAAACAGGGGTTTAAATAGAGGAAGAGAGATTGAAACAGGAGGCGTGGTTGGGCGGAGAGTGGGGCGTGGCTACGGGGTAAGCATACAGGTGGAGAGAGACTAAGTGGAGAGGGGCGTGAATCAGGAAGATAGGGAAGGAGACAATGGGGAGAGGATGTAATGAATACAGATGAAACGAGCAGACAAGCGGGGACAAAAGGACAGAAGAGAGGAAACTATAATTTGAGCCATCTAAACAGGCATAATATATAAATATATGGGCATGTTATTAATAAAGTATATGGAGAAATCATCAGGGTGTATATTGTAAATGTATGGTATGAGGGGGATGAAAGGAGAATAAGGAGGTATATCGGAAGAGAAGGTGGAATTGTAGATGAGAGAGTTATAACTACCTCGGAGGAGAGGGGGGGGGGGGGCAAGAAGTATATATGAGTCATGTGACGGAAAACGAGACTGTATACTAACTAAGGGGGAAAAAAAATGTAATTTTCCTTTTTTCTCCCTGCATATCTCTACTCCATATAATTCATTCTCAGTTATTCCCCCCATTTTTTAGCTCAAACGCCATAATGTACTCATACTGCTTCCCTACTAGCTATTTTCAACCACTTCCCTATTTTTTTTTTTTCCCCCTAAGTTAGTATACAGTCTCGTTTTCCGTCGCATGAACTCATATATACTTCTTGCCCCCCCCCCCCCTCCTCCGAGGTAGTTATAACTCTCTCATCTACAATTCCACCTTCTCTTCCGATATACCTCCTTATTCTCCTTTCATCCCCCTCATACCATACATTTACAATATACACCCTGATGATTTCTCCATATGCTTTATTAATAACATGCCCATATATTTATATATTATGCCTGTTTAGATGGCTCAAATTATAGTTTCCTCTCTTCTGTCCTTTTGTCCCCGCTTGTCTGCTCGTTTCATCTGTATTCATTACATCCTTTCCCCGTTGTCTCCTCCCCTATCTTCCTCATTCACGCCCCTCTCCACTTAGTCTCTCTCCACCTGTATGCTTACCCCGTAGCCACGCCCCACTCTCCGTCCAACCACGCCTCCTGTTTCAATCTCTCTTCCTCTATTTAAACCCCTGTTTTCCCCTTCTCATCTGATTGGCCTGATGAAAGAGCGCGGCCGTCTCTCCATCTCGACCCGAACGCTCAGGAAACGCGTCGCCCGCCGTGACGTCACAACCCCGCGACCCGCGTGTCACCGCTAACCAAGCCTCGCTTTGGAAACACATCCTCTGCGTCCACCAAGCCGGCATTTTTTAACAACAAACTCGTGGTAACGCCAGGAGAGGACAACATGACACCCGCGGACCGGATCCTATGTGACGGACGAATCAGATGAAAAAACCGCCCCCCCTTGTATTCTACATGCCTTTTTATGCCTTGGAAAATTTGAGTGCATCATCTGTTTGTTTTACCTGTGAATAAATTGCCTTTTAAAAATCTACACCCAGAGGCGCCCCCTTCTTCTTCTCTTTTCCTGCAACAGTCTAGGAGCCTGGTTTCAGCTCCCTGTGGTGGCAGCCCTGCATTCCAAAGTCCCACTCAAAGAACGAAAGACACTTTCACGGGACTTGAGAACTAAAAGTTCTCATTCATATTATCGTCCAATATAACTTTATACAGACAGCCCTCTGGAGTATATTATTTTCTGATCTTTTGCGCCTCTACTTGTCGTGTACCCCGAATCTCAATGCCTAACCTTTTAAAAGAACTAAAACAGTATGGAGAAGTCTCTAATTTTGAAATTAACCCAGGCAAGTCAGAGATATAAAATGTAAACCAACAAGATGAAACGTCTACAGCAGAAGTTTCCCTTTCCATGGAGGAAGACTGAAATATATTATCTGGGGATAAAACTAACAACACCATTGCGGAAAATATATTATGCAAATTACATTCCACTATTAGAGGAAATAAAAATGGAAATAAAAAAAATGGCATTAAGACCTCTTTCATGGATGGGCGAATTAACGCCCTAAAGATGATACTTTTGCCTAAAATTATGTACAAGTTTCAGATGCTACCTATATCGTTACCCCCAGCATATTTCAAAGTATTAAAGGTATTAATTACTAAGTGTATTTGGCAAAATAAGAAACCTAAAATTGATTCTGCAATGTTAGGGAAAGATAAGAAACAAGGGGGGTTAAATGTACCAGACTTTAAAAAATACTACGAGGCAGTTTTATTATCACAAATGGTGGATTGCATGAATGTAAAAAGTGACAAGAGGTGGGTAAAATTAGGACACACAATATCTAATACACAATTAGGTAAAAATATTTGGATACCAACACAATATCGGGCACTTGGAGACAACACTCACACATTGACATGGAATGTATTTAAAATTTGGGATTTGGTGCACAAGCAAAGAAAATGGAAATATAATTCACTGTTAATTGTGTTAAAAGATAATAATTATTTTGCACATGGGAAAAGATCGGTGGGAGGGAACTGGATAAAAAATGATAATGCACAATTGCGTGATATAACACATTAGGGGAAAATGTGTTCACTACTAGAAATAACGTTTAAAAAAGATCTGATAGAGATTGATGAATAGCGATATTTCCAGCTTAAGCACTTTGTAACAGCCTTACCACAACCAATAAGAGATAGAGATTAACTTACATCTTTTTAACGACTATGTATAGTGGAAAAATATAAAGATCTTGATGGATGTGGAGGGGTTGGGAATGGGAGAGAGAACTGGGGACACAAGGAAAGAATCGGGAAATAAGAAAAATTCTGAAACTTGTACATGGTTCATCAGTTGATATTAAAATGGTTGAAATAAACTATAAATGTTTAACTAGGTGGTATAGAACCCCAGATAAAACAGGGAAATATCAAATAGTGCAAATGACAGAGTGTTGGCGAGGCTGTGGAGAGCTGGAAACTATGGCCCATATTTGGTGTGGATGTCCCAAGATCAAGATATATTGGAAGGAGATCTTACAATATATAAAAGAGATTACTAACATAGGAATTCCCGAAGAGCCATGGACGTTTTTGTTTCACAAGGTATATATGCCAATAAAGCAATATAGAGATTTGATGATACCCCATATGATGAACACCACTAAAAGCCTGATACCAAAAAAGTGGAAAGAAATTGAAAGCCCCAAAGTAAGGGAGTGGTTTCCTTAATTAAAAGAGATATATAACATGGAATATTTGAGACATAGTGGGGAAGAAAATAGAGAAGGATTTATAAATGGGTGGGAAAAATCGAAGAGGTTTAACCTGCCGAAAAGATATATTGAGGCGACTAGCATTTAGAGGTGGATTTACTGGGGGAAATTGGGGGTGGGTGGGTGGGGGGGGTGAGGGGGTAGGGAGCATGAGGGTGGTAATGTAAAGATAAATCAGTTTTTATATTTCCCCAGAGATGTATGGAAGTTTGCAAGGCCTGATCACCAGGAAGTAGGCCACATTTCAGCCCACACCTGGAATAGTACACAGATGACCCCAGATACCCAAAGTCATTTGGGGCGTCAGATAGAGAAGCCACACAATCTAATACTTGAGCAGGTAAATTCACAGGTGTTTGCACCCATCACTGCCTGCAATTCATCATTGACAGGAAGAATTAAGAAGGTGAAAATGAATATTGGCTTGCTTCAGCAGGACATTCAAAATATGAACAAATACATGAACAAACTGCTGGTTGCAAGCTGAACAGTGGAGCCTTGAGTGGAGTGTGAATAAGTTTTGCTTTTTGCCTGCTGGTGACTGCTGGGTTGCATTTTTAGGTTCTTTTGGGGCTTTTTCTTGTAGCTTTTATACCCTTTTCTGTCACTTTTTAAATAGTGTTTTTTTGTTTTTTTTTCTTCCTTTCCTTCCTTCAGCCTACTAATTAAGGGGAGGGTTTAATTGGGCACAGGTGCTTGAGGTCTATATAAGTTTGGGTTGAACTCATGTGAAATTGCCAAACTGCTGGTTGCAAGCTGAACAGTGGAGCCTTGAGTGGAGTGTGAATAAGTTTTGCTTTTTGCCTGCTGGTGACTGCTGGGTTGCATTTTTAGGTTCTTTTGGGGCTTTTTCTTGTAGCTTTTATACCCTTTTCTGTCACTTTTTAAATAGTGTTTTTTTGTTTTTTTTTCTTCCTTTCCTTCCTTCAGCCTACTAATTAAGGGGAGGGTTTAATTGGGCACAGGTGCTTGAGGTCTATATAAGCTTGGGTTGAACTCATTTGAGCCTGCTCATCTTGAGTTTGTGAGAACTCTGTCTAAGTGGAACTGGTCAAAGTGGTGAGTTAAAACCTAGAGTTGAAAACAGGAGGTTATAACAGGGGTCATAGTACCTGTGTAGTGTGAGTACCTGAGTGTTGTCTGAGTAGTGTGTGTGTATCATTAGTAATTGTGTATTGTGGGTGCACAGTGGTCTGTGAGTACCTGTGTACTGTCTTGTTGAGTATTAGTGTCAGGAAGCTAGTTGTTATGTAATTTGGACTGGGTATAATCTCTAATCCTCATTAAATTAATAGGTACGATGACTGGCGGGTGTGGAGAGGCGACTCGGTGTACATCTTGCGGCATGTATGCGTTCCTTGATCATCTGATCGAGGGTGAATACTGCTGTGCAAAATGTAAGCACATTGTTTCCCTGGAAGCCCAGGTTCTGAATCTGGGGAAGCAACTGTCAGCACTGAGAGGCCCCTCCACCCTAAATGAGAACCAGGATAGTACACAGCAGGTGCCGGCAGGGGCCAGCACAGAGGTGGGTGGAGACGAGGAGGTGCAGGCAGTAGCAGAGAGTAGATGGGTGACAGTCAGGAAGGGTAGAGGGGCAAGTGCCAGGGAGGCCGATCCAGGGCTGGAGCATCCCAATAAGTACGCTCCATTGAGTGACATTGGTGATCCCAGTCAGGGACCAGCACTGCTGGAGCTGAGGGATTCTCCTAGCTGCCAGGAGAAGAACTCCTCCAGTGAGAGTGGGGGGGGAGAGAAGGGAAAGGAAAGACAGATTCTGGTGGTAGGGGACTCAATTCTTAGGAGGACAGAGAGGCCAATCTGTAACAACAACCTGAAGTGCCGAACTGTATGTTGTCTGGCGGGCGCTCGGGTTCGGCACATCACGGATCTGGTGGACAGATTACTGAGAGGGGCTTGGGAAGACCCAGCTGTCATGGTGCACGTTGGCACCAATGACAAAGTCAGAGGCAGATGGAGTGTCCTAAAGAATGATTTTAGGGACTTGGGAGCTAAGTTGAGGAAAAGGACCTCCAAGGTAGTATTCTCAGGAATACTACCAGTACATCGAGCCACACCAGAAAGGAAGAGGGAGATTAGGGAAGTAAACAAGTGGCTCAAAAGCTGGTGTAGTAAGGAGGGGTTTGGGTTCCTGGAGGACTGGGACGACTTCTCAGTCGACAACCGGTACTATAGAAGGGATGGACTGCACCTAAATGAGGAGGGTGCAGATCAGCTGGGATTGAGGATGGCCAAAAAGTTAGAGGGTTTTTTAAACTAGGTGATGGGGGGGTGGGTTCAGAGACAGAGATAGTCAGCGTGGAGCATATTCCAGAGGGTAATATTAGGGGCATTAGTGGTGGGGTAACCGAAGCACATAAACCCAAGGTAAATATAGTAGCAAGTCCTAGTTGTAATCTTGGAACACCCAAGAGGATAGTGTGTGACCGGTCAAAATATATTAATACATTAAAATGTTTGTTTGCCAATGCCAGAAGTCTGCCAAGCAAAATAGGCGAGTTGAAACCTCTGGTGCATCAGGAGAGCTATGATGTAATCGGTATTGCTGAAACTTGGCTTCATTCCTCACATGACTGGGCTATTAATATTCCTGGCTATGCACTCTTTCGGAAAGACAGAGTAAAAAGGAAAGGTGGAGGGGTCTGTCTGTATGTGAGAAATAATCTCAAAGCAAGTGAGAAAGAGGACCTGGTGGGCGGAGAGTGTGATGAGTCTGAGGCATTATGGGTAGAACTGCATACAGATGTGCGTAGTTCAAAGTTAATCATTGGAGTTTGTTATAGACCACCCAATGTTAATGAGGAGGTGGAGACTCAGCTCCTTGCACAGATAGAAAGGGCTGCAAGGGCTGGGACAGTGATAATAATGGGGGATTTTAACTACCCAGAAATTGACTGGGGTAATGGCACTGCTGGGACAGTTAAAGGGCAAAAATTTGTAAACCTATTACAGGACAATTTTATGGTACAGTTTATTGAGGCCCCAACTAGGAATGATGCTCTGTTGGACCTGGTAATCTCAAACCATGCAGAACGTATTACTAATGTTCAGATAAAGGAACATCTGGGTAGCAGTGACCATAACATGATTTCATTTGATGTTAGCTGTAAGCAAAAATCACATACGGGAAAGATAAAAACACTTAATTTCAAGAGAGCAAATTTTCCAAGGATGAGGGCTGCTCTCCAGGACTTAGACTGGGAGAGATTATTGGCACCAATGGGCACAGAACAGAAATGGGAATTCTTCAAAAAGCTTGTTTGTGATCTCACGGCAAAGTATATTCCCATGGGCAATAAGTTTAAAAGGTTAAAAATAAAGCCGATGTGGCTCACGGCCAAAGTTAAAAAAGCTATAAACTATAAAAAAAAGAGCTTTCAAAAAATATAAAAATGAAGGAACACTAGTGTCATTTAAATGTTACAAGGAATTTAACAGAATATGTAAAAAGGAAATCAAGGATGCAAAAATTCAAAATGAAAGACAAATTGCAAAAGACAGTAGGACAAACCCCAAAAAATTCTTCAAATATATTAATAGTAAAAAGGTTAAGTCTGAGCATGTAGGCCCTTTGCAAAATAATCTGGAGTGGGTGACTGGGGACAAAGAGAAGGCTAACTTATTAAATACTTTCTTCAGCTCTGTGTATACAAAGGAGCATGGGGGAGCTCATGTCCACAATGGGGGTGGTACTGACGCAGCCCCTAATCCACAATGGCTCATAAGTGATATGGTCCAGAAATATTTGGACAGAATAAAGGTGGAGAAAGCACCTGGACCTGATGGCATCCACCCACGGATCCTAAAAGAATTGAGCTCTGTAATTTCAAAGCCATTGTATCTAATTTTTAGGGACTCATTAATGACAGGAATAGTACCACTGGATTGGCGCAGGGCCAATGTGGTGCCTATATTTAAAAAGGGAACAAAGTCTTTACCAAGTAATTATAGACCCGTTAGTTTAACTTCTATAGTTGGGAAGATACTGGAGGGATTAATAAAAGACCACATAGATGAGTTCTTGCAGGAAAAAAATATTTTGAGCAACAGACAGCACGGATTCATGAAAGACAGAAGTTGTCAGACAAACCTGATTTCTTTTTATGAGGTGGTAAGTAAAACCTTGGACAGAGGGGTGGCGGTGGACGTGATATATTTGGATTTTGCAAAAGCATTCGATACTGTTCCGCACACATGGCTCATGTGTAAGGTAAAGTCTACAGGTTTGGAAACATCAGTTTGTAGATGGATAGAAAACTGGCTAAAAGACAGAATTCAGAGAGTCGTGGTTAATGATTCTTACTCTGAATGGTCTAAGGTTATGAGTGGTGTACCCCAAGGTTCAGTGCTGGGACCCTTACTTTTTAATATCTTTATAAATGATATTGGGTCTGGGATCAAGAGTAACATTTCCGTCTTTGCAGATGACACCAAGCTATGTGGTGCAATAACGTCCTTACAGGATGTCACCAATTTACAAGCAGACCTCAATGCTCTGTCTAATTGGGCGACTATGTGGCAGATGAGGTTTAATGTTGAGAAATGTAAGGTTATGCACTTGGGGGCTAAGAATATGCATGCATCATACACGCTAGGAGGAGTACAACTGGGGGAATCCATAGTGGAGAAGGATCTGGGGGTTTTGGTAGATCATAAGCTCAATAATAGCATGCAATGCCAAGCTGCGGTTTCCAAAGCGAGCAAAGTCCTTTCCTGTATTGAGAGGTATGTACTCCAGAGAGAGAGATATCATTTTGCCCCTGTTCAAATCATTAGTAAGACCTCATCTGGAATATGCCGTTCAGTTTTGGGCACCAGTTCTCAAAAAGGATATCGGGGAACTGGAGAAAGTGCAGAGAAGGGCAACCAAACTGATAAGAGGCATGGAGCAACTCAGCTATGAGGAAAGATTAGAGGAACTGAATTTATTCACTCTTGATAAGAGGAGATTAAGGGGGGATTTGATCAACATGTACAAATATATAAAGGGTCCATATAGGGAACTTGGTGTCGAGTTATTCACTTTAAAGTCAACAAAGAGGACAAGGGGGCACTCTTTACGTCTAGAGGAGAAGAGATTTCATCTCCAAATACGGAAAGGTTTCTTCACAGTAAGAGCTGTGAAAATGTGGAATAGACTCCCTGCAGAGGTGGTTATGGCCAGCTCAGTGGATTGCTTTAAGAAAGGCCTGGATTATTTCCTAAGTGTACGTAATATAACTGGGTACTAAAATTTATAGGTAAAGTTGATCCGGGGAAAATCCGATTGCCTCTCGGGGGATCAGGAAGGAATTTTTTCCCCTGCTTTAGCAAATTGGATCATGCTCTGCTGGGGTTTTTTGCCTTCCTCTGGATCAACTGTGGGTATAGAATTGGGTATATGGGCTGGTATATGTATGTGTGTATATGTATATATGTATATATATATATGTATGTATGTATGTATGTATGTATGTTATGTATGTTATGTATGTATGTTATGTATGTATGTTATGTATGTATGTTATGTATGTATGTTATGTATGTATGTTATGTATGTATGTTATGTATGTATGTATGTATGTATGTATGTATGTATGTATGTATGTATGTATGTATATTTTATTTTATTTTTTTTGGTTGAACTGGATGGACTTGTGTCTTTTTTCAACCTGACTAACTATGTAACTATGTAACTATGTATGAGACTAAGAACAGGCTCTCAACTTTAAAAACAATAATACACACTTCCGCCCTCACACCTGTGTATCACCACTGCGCTTACACAAAAAAAAAGGCTCTCAACTTTACAAGAAGCCTTTTTTTTCTGCATTGTCAAACTTTGAATGTCAATTGAGCAGTCATGCAACACTGTACCCAAGTTTCCCCACAAATAGAGCTATCTTTTGGTGGTATTTGATCACCTCTGCGTTTTTTATTTCTTGTGATATAAACAAAAGAAGAATGACAAGTTTTAAAAAAGCACAATATTTTTTACTTTTTACTATAATAAATATCCCAATAAAAAAAATATATGTTTTCCTCAGTTTAGGCCAATATGTATTCTTCTACATATTTTTGTTAAAAAAAAATCACAATAAGCGTATATTGATTGGTTTGCTCAAAAGTTGTAGCATCTACAAAATAGGGGATAGATTTATGGCATGTTTATTATTATTATTATTATTATTATTTACTAGTAATGGCAGCGATCTGTGATTTTTATTGTGACTGTGACATTGTGACGGACATATCAGACACTTTTGACACTATTTTGGGACCATTCCCATTTATACAGTGATCACTTCTACAAAAATCCACTGATTACTGTATAAATGTCACTGGCAGGGAAGGGGTTAACACTGGGGGCGATCAAGGGGTTACATGTGTTACCTAGTGAGTGATTCTAACTGTATGGAGAGAGGACTCACAAGGGGAGGAGACTGATTGGTGTTCCTCTGTACTGGGAACACAAACGATCAGTCTCCTCTCCCCTGATAGGACGGGGATCTGTGTGTTTAAACACACAGATTCACACCCCTGCTCTGTATTACCAGAAATCGCGGGTGCCCGGCAGACATCGCGGCCGCTGGGCACGCTTACTGGCTCCCGAGTGATGCAGCAGGTGTGTGTGCACCCCCTAGATGGCCTGGAAGCCGAGGACATTATATGATGTCCACCCAGAATGGGAGATCCCTCCTGCGGATGTCATTTCACTATGGGCGGGGAACGAAGTGGTTGAAGACCTTCACTCGTTTTTGGGGGGAGTTCATACCCTGAACTTTCAGGGATAGCCAGTTGAGGGTCATGGGATCAAACACACACCCCAGGGACTGAATGAAGAGGAGAGAAGAGTTAAAGGGAGAGGAAATAATTAAGAGGAGATCAGGACAAAAAACATGAGGAAAACAAGAGTTTCTCGGGATATAATGAATATATAGCATTTGAATGCATCACTGTGTGGGACATGAGGCCCACAACAGGATCGGATGTTGGCCAAGACAGCCGCCTTGGCCAAGTACCGATATATAGAGGGAGCAGTGGTCCGTCTAAACCACAAGCCTTCAACAAAAGGAAGTTATCAACTTAAATGACATTAGAACAAACTTCTGATATCATTATCAAAAAAAAAAAGCCAAAACAATAGGGTCACTTTTAGTGCTTATAAGATATGTAAATGTGTAGGAACAAAGATCCCTCAGGCACCCAGAGCCACCAACATCAAGCGGGGCAGTCCAGGGGGGGCGAGCGTTGAATGCTGCCCACTCAGCACCTGAAATTCTATCAAACTATAAGGCAGAAATGTAAAACATCGATAAGGAGATGGAGATAACAACCAACAAAATAAACTGTGCTTAGCAAACCCTGGTAGAGTTCCAGTACCCTCCCACCCTATAGCGGTCTTGGAGTCACCCAGAGCATTTATAGCAAATGATAGCCAAATGAGCAGTTACAGACTGGCATACTTGTATTGATGCAGAGGAACGCTGAAAAGTTATCTGGAGCCAGGAACCCTTCACAACATGCGGGGCAGGTAGTCTTCACCCCAAGCCACCATCTCACAGGCGGGGCAGCCTATAACAGGGTAACCACCTATGGCCCCACATCAGGGTTTGAGGGTGGGGTTAGGTGGGAAGGAAGCAAACTCCACAGGGCGCCATCCAGATCCATGTGTATGGTCCAAATGTTGGATAAGTTCCAGTAAGTACAGTGCAGGATCAGGTGGTAGGGGGCAATTGATTGCTCACGGGAGTGAAAGGGTCACCTTCAGCTGTTAGTGACCTTATGAAAACATTTGGGCCTGTTGGTCTTGCAGTGCCTGGGAGCCTGGTTGAAAATTTTGGGATGCTTGGGAAAGCTGATGAGGAGGCTGAGAAGGTCTGGGTTTGGAGGACGAGGATGTTGCTTCTTCTTGAGACGAAGGGAGGTCAAGCTGCAGTTCCAGGAAATGGCGTCATAGGTCGGACAGAGAAGTGGCATGGAATTGGCGGCCCATATGTGAGAATGAGAGCCTGAATGGGAACCCCCATCTATACTTGATTCCCTGGGTTTGCAGGATCCGGAGGTAGGACTTTAGGCTCCTGCATCTGAGGATAGTGACCGGTGAGAGGGCTGCACACAGCTGGAGGGGGTTACCTTGAAAAGGAGAGGTCCTTATGCTCCCTCGCAGACTGTAAGCATTTCTCTTTGGTGTAATAATAATGAAATTTAATGATGATATCCATCAGACGGTTTAGGAGCAAGCGACCGGTGGATGCGATTAAATTCCAGCCTGTCTACGGAGATCTCAGGGACCAGTTCCTGGAAGAAAGCAGTTGCTGTTCCTTGTAGGTCAGTGATAGCTTCAGGGACACTGCAGATGCAAAGGTTATCCCTGCGGGCCCTATTCTCAGCATCCTCCAGTTTATCCCTCATAGCCTCCAGCTCAGCTGACAGCTTGTCTATTTCCTCTTCATGAACGTCTAATACAGTGGTAGCTAAGTCCATGCATTGTTCCAACCGATTCCTTCAACCCCTCAATAAGTCAGAGGAGAGCTTGCAGGAGGCTATAGTGATCTTGTCCCTTACAATGGTGTGGAATATGGCCAGCAAGTTTTCAGAGTCTGCGGGCAGGGGACTCACCAGATCCATGGAGAATTGATAGAGACTGTCAGCAGGTGAAGATGGATCTGCTGTGGAGAGCTGGGTTGTGTCATCAGGCTCTGGAGGTAGCCCTTGCCAGGGGCTGGGGAGCCCTTATTAAGCTGCCATTTCTGCAGCTTCTGCTTGGAGGAATGATACATCACCAGAGGCCACCAGGGACATTCCAGAGTTGTGGGAGGTCAATGGGAGGTGATTGCGAGGGGTCTGTGCCTGGTTAAGTGTGTGTATTTGTTCAGACGGCACAGAGCAAGGGAATCAGGTGTCCATCTTCCTACTTGCAGGCATGTGTTCCCATCAGATGGGATACTGTTCAATCCACCACCACCAACTCCTGTGAAAAAACCCTCATCTTTAATGTTGGATCTTATGTTATAAAAGGTCAAATGTGCAGGTCCCCTTTAAAAGAGCCAGGATGGTCTCTAAATTCAAAAACATACAAGAAAATCCCAATGATTGAGCATCAGAGGACCCTCATGAAGTTAATTAATCATGTTATGTCCGTAGGGCAGAGCTCTAAACCCTCATACACACAATCCGATTGTTGGCCAAACTTTTGTCAAAAGGGCGTGTGCCTGGATTTTGTCTTGCACACTAACGGCACACAATTGTCGGCCAACAAACACAAACTTAGTGATGTATTAGGCGTACTACAAGATTACAAAGAGAAAGTTCATTTCTCAAGCACCACCCTTTGAGCTCCTTCTGTTAATTTTGTGTTTGTAGAAGTTTTGGTGAGTGTTATGTTATGTTATTTGATTTGCGCTTTTCCGTTCATCAACCAGCCATGTTGCAGAATTGGAGGAGAGAACATGCTATTATTGGGCTTGGAGTTATTGCTTTGACCCAAATCCAGTCCAGGAACAGGAGGAGGAGGAGTTCTTGGACCAAAAATTGGTTGCTTAATCGTAACCAATTACGTCATATGCCATTGCTGCAGGAGCTACAGGAGAATAATCTGGATGATTTTTGGAATTATCTCCGGATGACAGATACCTGTTTTCACCAACTCTTGACATTGTGACCCCCTTTATTAAGAAACAGGACACATGCATGAGGCTTGCCATCACTCCAGAGCAAAGGCTCATAGCCACCTTGTTGTACTTGGCTCAGCTATTATTCAAGTACTGCAGAAGGACTATATCAGGGTAAGTTTTTACCTTTAAGATCACATTCTATGTATTAATGTTTGCTAATTTATTGTATTAATTTGTTGATTACATAATTATTAATATTGTAATATGCTGTGAATGTCCTCTTTGTCCTCATGGATGCTGTAAGCTTTTCCTGCTCATTTTTTGGCCTACATGCATATTTTTAATAACTAACCTCCCAGCATGCTGGGCCCATACACACCTAGCCTAGTAACCATGTTTTTTGTTAGCTACATTTTGGGGCTTACCCTAAACAACCTCTAAAAAGTGTACAAATGGTATTGTTGTCCTCAAATTCAGGCAGGGTGCAAGAGACTATTTTTGGGGTCCCAAACTCATTTGGAACCCTCCTTCCCCCCAAAAAATTCTAAGTCAACAGATACAAATACTCTATCTGCTGACTTTGCAAAATCCATACACACAATTCACCAAACAATGTAGTGCAAGGGCCTGCCTGATTACCTACAAATTGTAATGTAGAAAGTTTTCATCTCCTATTATATTGATAGGTATTTTCTAAATGTCAAAATGTGGTGCAATTTGGACAGTGTGAGGACCTCAATTTTGTTTTTGTTGCAGATGAGGACTTTGCTCTGGGAGAACATCTGATGAAGCCGTTTCCTATAAGGAACTTCACCCCAGAGCAGAGAATACTCAATTACATGCTCTCTTGTGCCAGAATGGTGATCTAAAATGCCTTTGGCATCCTATCGAGTAGTTTCAGGGTGCTTATGACTCCAATAAAACTGGCATTTTACAAGATCAACCATGGGGTCCTGTGCTGTTGTATTTTACATGATTTATGCCTTACCAAAGTGGTTTCCATACCAATAGATAGTAGTGACCAAAAATGATTGGAACAAGAATTGAAAATGCTGGGGTCAGAATGATAGTCTTTTCTATTTGTCTACATTCAATTTGCAACACTGAGGAGAAAATTGTGTGTGATTGATGACCAAACCCTAAAAAGGATTTCAATTATGTCCCATTTTCATACACAAGAAAGTGCCAGTCTGGAGGAGTCAGCACTCAGCAGCCAGACAGAGTCCCAGATTCCTCCCCTACCCCCTCCTGCTAAAAGAGCCAGGAAGAGCAGGAATTTGGAGGAGGTCACAGTTGCCTTCCTCAGCCAGGCCACTACTGGCATCCGGACAGACCCAGATGAGGCAGTCCGATAAATTAAGGGAGATGGACGGTGAGCAAAGGAGCAGGTGTGAGGAACTCATCCTGCAGCTCCTCAAAAAAGGGCCAAATTTAGAAAAAAAACACACACCTGTGTGATTTTGTGGCCGCACATCCACCACCTCCACAGCCACCCCACCCACCACAGCAGCATGACAAGCAGTGGCATTACCAGCCACAAGACGCCCAACAAGGCCACTGGACTAGGGATTTTCACCCCTTCGCCATTATGAATTTCTTTTTTTGTTGTTTTGGAATAATTATTTTATTTGTTATGATTTCTATATTTTTTATGCATAGAATGCACTTTTTGATTAAGTTCTTTGTATTTGGATGACAGATAGTATCTCTAATTTAATTAGATTAATTTTTTTGATGAACAATAAAAAAAGTGTGTAGAATAATACTTGGCTATGTGCTTTACTTCAAATGACAAGTAGCCAGTTACATTTTAAAAAATACAATGTCAAATTAACAAGGGACACCAACATAGTTGTATCTTTTATCTTAAAAACTATGAGATAAATGTATTGTGGTAACTTGCCCAAAAAATAAAATAGCAAGCATAATAATATTATTCTTGAAATCACTAGAAAAAAATGCCTTTGAAAATATGTTTTCCATAACTCCATCAGTATCACCAACAAAGCAGAGTCATTATTATACCATTAAAGAAGAAGAGAATGTGCGCTGCATTTCAACGTTTCAGAATTTGCTGCGTCACAAATGTTAATTCTCCATTACAGATGCTAGTTTACAAGACCGTCCACTTCCGGCTCGTTCCTTGCTTCCGATCATGCGTGTTTGTACTTTGTACTTTTGCGTGACAGACTTTTGTACAGATGATACGAACATCTGACAACAAACCGTTGTCCGCCGAAAAGTTACTAGCCTGCCATCCAACATTTATTGGCCAAAAGTTGGTTTCTGTTATAATTTTTTTGCTTTCTCCTTCAGTGATGGGCACTGATAAGCTGCACTGACAACGGGCACTGACCTCATTGGTGCCACCAATGAGGTGGCCCCAATGAGATCGTACTGATGATGGGCACTGATAGACGGCACTGAAGGGTGGCACTGGTATGCAGTATTGATAGGTGGTACTGATGGGCACTCATAGATGGAAACGGTGGGCACTTATGGGCACTGATAGGTGACACTGGGCACTGAAAGGTTGCACTGATGGATACTTATGGTGGCATTGATAGGTGGCACTGCTGGGCACTGATAGACAGCACTGTTGGGCACTGATGGACACTGAAAGGTGGCACTGATGGCTGGCACTGATACATTGCACTGATAGGCATTATTGATGGCACTGGCAGGCATTTGTAATGGACACTGATTGACAGCTGCCTGGGCACTGATTGGCATATCCCTAGTGGTCTAGGGTGGCATACCTGGTGGTCCTGGCAGCATCCCTGGTGATCCTTGCTGGGCATCTGTGGGGGGCTGCCCTATCGAGAGGCGCTGATTGACTCTCCTCTACTCGCGTCCTTCAGACGCGAGTGAGGAAAAGTCGATAAATGGCTCTTCCTGTTTACATTGTGATCAGCCATGATTGGACATGGCTGATCACGTGGTAAAGAGCCTCCGCCAGAGGCTCTTTACTGAGATCGGTGTAGCGGTGTGTCAGATTGACATGCCGCACCACTGATCGATGTGCTGCGCGCCCCCAGTTGATGCTATAGGCTGGGCAGGAAGTGGTTAATGATGTTTGATTTCACATACACAATTGATTGATTTATATAGGATATATATATATATATATATATATATATATATATATATATATATATTTCCTACAGGAAACGCACACTGTGTAAAAAATAACATACCTATATAAAGAATACATGGATTCAGTGGACAAGCCACTCTTATCACACTATATACTCTAAAGGGGAGTGTCTGCTGGTGCACCTATCTATGTTGTTGGATTGCATTTATATTAAATGTGATCCTGAGGGTCGATTTGTATTTGTATATGCCAAAAATTACTCTCTCTCATTTGTAAAACTGGGTATGTACAAGCCACCTACCATAGGCCTATATATAATCAAAGCCACTATTTCAGAACTGTTACCTTGATGAGTATGTTTTATGTATATCGGATTTCCATTTGCTGTTAGACCTGATCAGGGCCGGATTAAGAACATCATGGGCTTGATGCTGGGGATTTTGGTTGGGTTTTTTATTAAAATAAATAAATAAATAAAAATGCAAACAATTATTTGTTATAACAAATTAAATAGCGAAAGGGAGGATGAGAGAGAGAGGGGGGTGAGAGAGAGGATGCGCTTGAGCATGCGTGGGAGTGACAGCAATGCAGCCTGGCCAAGGTAAGTGACTGAAAGCACAGAACCCGGAAGGAAGAAAAGGGGAAGATGGAAGCACCCGGGACCCGCTGAATCAATCACAGCATAGCGCTGGAGGGCTCAGTCTGACAGGTAAGTGTACCCTAATTTGATAATATGCTGTGCATACTTGTACATTATGGCATAACTTACCTCAGGGCCTCTAAAAAGTAGTAATGTTAGCGAAGTTTATTATTATTACTTACTATTACTTAACATCACAGGATCCCCTGAGCCTCTCATGGGGCCCCCTACTAACCCGGTGGCCCTTGGGCAGTGCCCAGGTGCATAGTTGCTAACATTTCAAAAATAATTTCAGGGACACTTTTTTTACCAGTGGTATATTTAGATTAGCTGACATCCCTTATGTTCCTCTATGTGAAATGGATGATGTGTTTCAAGTTTCTTTCACATTTGCGGTAATGCTTACTGCCCTCTGAAAAGTGATCTTTGGTGGATTGCTTTTCAACGAGTGGTATAGCAGCAGCTCACAGGTGTGCATGAGGTGCTACTGCTGCCTCCTTGTTTTTTTTTACATTGCTGAATGGTAGTTTTAAATTGTTGGTCTATGCTGCTACTGCGAGAGAGTTTGGCTTGCAGTTGCAGAGTGGCCCCATTTAATTCAATAGGCAAGTTTGGCAGGCGGTGCTGCCTGTCAAACTCTGCAGACTCCAACTGTCTATTGAGCTCAGTGCCTCTGACAAGAAGTGAGCAGAAGCCCTGTGAGCTCATCCTCTCAGTCTGCTTCAAACAGTGTGCCAAGGTATTTAAACTGGCCGCACAATGTATGTTTCCCATGTTTAGAACAGTCTGACAGCAAAATTACATTTCTAAAGGAAAAAAAGTAATTTAAATGTACTCGCGGCTACAATGAATTGTCGGTCCGCAATACACATAAAAGTTCATTGATAAAAATGGCATGGGGATTTCCCCACAGGGGAACTCCGACCCCAATTTTTTTTTTAAAATGCGTGGGGTCCCCCTAATTTTCATACCAGGCCCTTCAGGTCTAGTATGGATATTAAGGGGAACCCCACGCCAACATTTTATAAAAAAATGGCATGGGGGTCCCCCTCAAAATCCACACCAGTTTCTTAACTTCCAGTGTCATTTACTCAGTAATCAGTGCATTTTTATAGCACTGATCACTGTATAAATGTCACTGGTCCCAAAATAATGTAAAAAGTGTCCAATGTGTCTGCCGCAATGTCGCAGTCACAATAAAAAAAAGATCGCAAGAAGAAAATGCCATAAATCTATTCCCTATTTTGTAGACGCCATAGCTTTTGCACAAACCAATTAATATATGCTTATTGCAATTTGTTTTTACCAAAAATATGTAGAAGAATACATATCGGCCTAAACTGAGAAAGAATATTTATTTTTTTATATATTTTTTGGGGATACTTATTAAAGTAAAAAATATAGCTTTTTTTTCCAAAATTGACGCATTTTTTTGTTTATAGCGCAAAAAAATAAAAATCACAGAGGTGAGCAAACACCACCAATAGAAAGCTCTATTTGTGGGAAAAAGGGACGTCAATTTTGTTTGGGTGCCACATCGCACGTCTGCGCAATTGTCAGTCAAAGCGACGCAGTGCCGTATAACAAAAAGTGCTCTGGTCAGGAAGGGGGTACATTTTTCCGGGGCTTAAGTCGTTAAAAACATATTAACTTCATC